>NC_072771.1:27087078-27188738 GCF_022539595.1 Amphiprion ocellaris | reverse complement strand
AAAAAAAATACCAGAAAATAAACTGCTGACCCAAACATCCTCAACCATAAACAATATAAAATGTGACACATCTTTGCTTTCAAATTCAAATTTTGTCAAATTGCTGTGAAAATTAGGTGAAATATATTCAAAGTTGACCACAGCTTTGAATGTTATTAATAAGATAAAAGATGATTTCATTAAAACTGCACATCTAAATGTGGATGTATTCCTCTGGCCGCTATACCAGATGTAACAATAAAGACTTACTTTCTAACTTGAACTGCCTTCCTGAGGTTACCAGACTCAAACTGAGAGTTGAACTTCAGTGATTCACCATTATCTTCAATCACAGGACAACTGAAACATAACAAACACAATATTAAGGAGAGACAAATGATACTCTTGAAAAGTCATTACCCTTCTCAATACATTGATGATAAATTGAAGTAATCTGCTTTGTGAATGTCAAACTTCTCCGCATCATCAGGAAAAGGACAAAGGACACACTGTAGCTTCTGTCAGTGGGATAACACTTTAATACAAATGCTGTTGCACTGATGACAAGAAGCCATAATTGTAGCTCTGCTTATCCTGAGCAATGTCATGTTTTAAGTTAGCAGACTAAATATGAAGAACTCACCTGGGAATGTCCAGGTCATAAACTACTTTATCCAAGATATCGTTAGGATGGATCAACCTCTCAATGTCCTGGAATATCTTGGACCTGCAGCATTACAACCAGAAAGTACTTATTGGTTAACATAATGAATTGATGAATATATGTTCCATTAATTAATTAGTGAATTAATAAGGATCCATACATTTTTTCAACCTTCATTGCACAACAAAGTTATAAACATAAACTGTTGTATTCTGTGACAAAGGCTCACGGATTGAAAAGTCAATTTGGAACGCCATTCAACACTCAAAATGTGTCCACATGATTTAAAGTCTTACTGTAGTTGCTGATTTAACCCCGAACAACTCATCTCTGTGCATCAAAGCTACATATTTATAAGTTGCTGTTTTTTGTTTTTTTTTTTAACATGAAATAAGCCTTTCAGCCTCAAAATGATTCTACACTGTTGCTTCCTCAAGAAATGCATGAATCTAAGAAGTCCCAGCCTCTCCTGTTATTTACTCCTCATGGCTTGCTGAAGCTGGAGCTGGAACTCTGCTCAAACAATGTAAAACTACTGTATACTATACAAAGGAAGACTGAATTATTGGAGTAATTCAGCCATACATGTTAAAAACTGTAAACCAATTCTAAAAAATAATGATACACAAAGTTCCACCGCTCAGAATAACAAGACTAGTTGGTTAGTTCTATTACGTATAAAGCCTGCTAAGTCTGAATCCATGCTTTTGAGACTGTCACTCACTTGTGACTTGGCCTTGGAAAAAGCATTACTAAAACAATATCAGTGAAACTTAAGGTCTGTCTGTATGCCCACAAGTCAGGCTGGAATCAGTTTTAGTCAAAAATTTATAAAAGCTTCAGAATACTCTGAATACTTGAACATATTCCGCCACAGTTTCTCCTTCAAAACACTATGGTATACTGCACTTAGTTTTGTTCTTCAGTTTTCTTCTCTTGCTTTTCATTGTTTTGTTTCTACTGTATACCTTAGATTTTGTGCTGAATATCTCACCTCTGTACACCGTAAACTCTCTCCAGAAGGGGTTCCCTAAATGTCGGAGCAACATGGCCAAAGTAGTCTGGGTAAGCCACCTCAGCGTACTGTGGAACAGAGTGTGTCCCCTTCACCATCTCCACGTACAAGTCAGGGTCATGCAGTGGCAGGAGGAGGGCCGTGTCTGGCACCTCCAGGACTGCTCCTTCCCCTACCTCATCCTCAGCACCTTCTGAGCCACAATCTGAACCCCAGTTACTGCCTCCACCTCCCACACGGCGTGTAGTGATGCCTCCCAAGAGCAGAGGGGACTGTATGTGCCTCGTAGCGTTGACTGGGGAGCCCTCCTGTTTGACTCCTTTTAATCCTTCTTCTGCGTTCAGAGCTCTATCCTCTTCTAGAGAGGCACACTCTAACGCATGTGCTAGTTCCTGTTCAATCCTCTGCCCTTGAGAAGGAGGCCTGGTGAAGGTCGTATGCCCATCTGGAGTAGGAATGTTGGCCTCCTCTTTTTTGTCTTGGTCCTTGGTGACGTGGATCGTGTCCAGTTCTAGAGGTGTTAGAGGAGCAGGAGGGTTTGGTGTGGGAGCAGGCGGAGTTGGCTGAGTGTGTTGTCCTTTGGTAGATTTGCAATCCTCCTGAGAGTTTGGTATGGGGATGTGTTTTGGAGACAGGGCTTGAGCTGTGGGCACTATGATTGGCCGAGTGGATCGAGTTGAGGCTGATGATGAGGAGAAGGATGCTGATGAAGATGTAGTGGAGGCATTCTTTGAGCAATCAAAGTTAAACCCCTGTAGCAACAATATAAATGTTGGCATAAACACTTAGTTCTTAGTGTCTATGTTGGAAAAAATGCAGTTGAAGTATGTCTTGTATTAATTCTCACAACACACAGACACACATAGTTTAAAAGTAGAATACTTTGCAGTTTAGCCACGAAAGTTAGTCGTATTTATTATGCAGTGCCATCAGGGAGTGAAATTCCTTCTCAAGCATAACAGTGACCCCAAACATACAGAGTCATAAAGAGCTGTCTTCAGTATAGTGAAGTGAGTCCTGCAGAAAACACTGACCTGAAAATCTTCAGATAGCTCCAGGAAGAATCTCTCATAAACCCTTAACTCTTCGAATGGACGGCCAGGGCTCTTTTTGGGATGTAGCTTGTTTAAGTCTGTTTCAATGTCATCATTCTGATCGACAGGACACAAAGGAAGAAAAATGTCAGACTCTCTGTTATGCATTTGTTTTTGGGCTGTCAAGCCTGCTTCTCTCTTTTCATTATAAGATGGAGGAAATAATTAACAAAAGAAACAGTGATAAAAATAACATAACAAAAGTCACCAAAATCCACTTATTTTAAAGAATGACCTGAAATCAACATCTATATTTCATTTTGTCGTGATGGGTGGGTCAGATATGGCTGACATGTTTGTTATACTGACTAAAGAGCATTTGGAACTTGCTAGTTGGCGGGTTATGACTGCCCTCTGCTGAAAATTTAAAGAAGTGCAAGTATCAATAACTATACAGTATGACTCATGGACTTGCAGTAATACTCAATTCACAAGACCACCAATTATAGTATACATACCTGAATTTTAATCATGAACACCATCATCATGCAGAGAAAAAATACTCAGCACTTTAAACAGCAAGTGGAACACTTAATGTTACCATGTGAAATGCAGTGTATACATGAGAGTGCTGAGTATTACCGCGGAGTGGTGATCCTTCTCATCCTCTTCATTCTCAGTATCACTGTCTGCCTCGGCCTCCTCATTATCATCACTTTCATCGACCACATCATCCACTGGGTATGACACATACATACACACAAGTTATTTACCCAATACTTTAATTTTTCTTAACCCAAGATGGGTCTTTACTATTTTCCAGAAACACACTACTAGAAGCCTGGTGATCTTGATGACTGAGTCTAATTGCTTTGATTGGAAGAGAGAAAATGTTTACAAAAAGATGTAAGCAGTCACGATGAAGAGATGAGTAATCCAGAGAAAATACTGAAGATATTTCTTCAAATAAAAACTCAAAATGAGCAGGGGATCTTACTAAAAAGTCCATGTAATAGCAGTAGCTTATAGGTTTTACACTTCTGTCCATTTTTGGTAGTACTGACATCACTGACATGTTTTTGGGAACTTAAACAAATCAGCACTTAGTACCAAGACTAGGGCAGTCACTGGGCTGCCAGTTGTTTGATTTTACATTGTTCAAAACACAAAGGGAAGAAAATTACTCATGTGTGGATGTCCAATTTCTAAATTCAAATACACATATGCTACATGAAATAGAACTGTGATAGGATATTTTTAGTTTTAGAGTAGATTGACGGAAGAGGAAACTAAATGTTTTACCAGACAGCCTGTGGACATAATGTAGAAAGCAAATTAGATGAGTGTAATGCAGGCACAGAGATTTTCTAGTGGGCAAGCAAGCACTATGCGATGTGCGCTAAGAATCGTTACTACTAACACATGTCATGTGTTAGTGAAGTTAAGAGTGCGATGTGAAGTGAATGAGAAAGGAACATTGAGTGAATCTACGTAATGTGAAGATTGCGTACATCTTACCCTTGTTTAAGGGCTTGTTGCTGAGCTGATGACTTGTTCTTCCTGTAAGGTACATTGTGTGCAGCAGTGTCAAGAGTGTTGCCATTAACAATTCAGTCGGTCCGGCGATTTAGACATTATTTGTGTGCCTGTATGGTATTAGGGACTGAATCTAGCAGCAATGGCCACAGTGAAATAGTGCTTGTGTCTACAGTGCATAATCATCAACGAAAGGTGTGTGCAAAGAGTGATAAGGTGGAGCACACTCTAGTGATGTGTGTGTGTGTGCGTTTCTGAGTGTGTCCAGCGTTCTCACCCCCAGGAGGCTGGCTGTACAGCTGTGCCACAGGCCCTACAGCAGGTACATGTGGCAGCTGATAGTGGAAGGCTGATTTGATGGTGGGCAGAGGCAGACGGTTCTTAGGAAAACACTTTCTCATGATGAGACTTGAAGTGTTGACCAGAGGATCCAGAGTTCGCACAGGGAGACACTCCTGGAAACAAACCACGCAGAGAGTAGAAAGTAGCTGAGTCCCAGTGTGTGTGCAGTAATTACTTGCCATTCAGATGTTATTTTCTCACTCACAGTCGAAGAGTTGTAGAGGATCCTCATGCCATCAGCCTCTATGAATGCCTTCCTTCCCAGTTTGATGTTGGTAACGTTCCTGAGGCAGACCAGCAGCCCTTTGCGAATCAGCATGTGGCGATGCCGCGTGTCATTGCGATGCCAATCCAGGTACAGAGAAAGCAAGACGGGCACATGGCCCCCATCTACTGCACGGCGGGCATTAGTTTCTGCACAGGGAAGTTGAAGAAACAGCAGAGAAAGCACTGATACACATCACTTTGCAAGAGAGAAGCATGATGAGTGAAAATGAGAGCAGTATACAGTACACAAGGGAAAGTTGGGGGTTAACTAACTTGAAATCCATGTTGAACAATCAATTACAGCATTGGCTTCAGAGCAGAACAGAGAATCAATCATGGATAAAGGACTAATGAATGAATGACTCGGATTAATGAACTACATGGACACAAACACTAATTAAAGATCACTAAACTACTGAAGAGTCAAAAGTCCATGTGAGAAAGCAAATTACTCACTGGATTTGAGCAGTGCTCCCAGTGCGTCCAGAGCTACCCTGTTGATTTAGAAACGAGGCAAATGTCTTACATGGTCTGTTGCACAAACATCAATGACAGATGTTAAAAAATTCTGTTGGAAAGAAGCCAAGGAGATATGGCCTGTGCATGTCACTGGTTTGTGGCAACACAGATCTCATGCTGACCAATTAACAGGAACAGACACTCACTTGAGCAGGCTGGTGTTCTTCTTGCAGTAAGGACCGACAATTTTGAACATAAGTTCAACCACGCCATTCTTCCCCAAAGAAATAGCATTGACCGCTTTATATAAACAGACACAAAAGAGACAAATTATCAGGCAAAATTAAAAATAGGCATCAAGTACATCTGAATAGTTAACAGAGCCAAAAAATTTACAGGATTTTAATCAGTGTGCTGTCAGAGATTCTGTAGTATTTCTTGATTTGACTGACCTTCAAGATAGACATGTTAAGTTGTGACAAGTGTATTTGACAGCTGTAAGTTACTTACAGTTGGTAGAATAAACTCTGAGAACCTGCAGGCAAGGCAGAAGCAGTTTGGTATTCTGTAGGTTCTGTTTCATTAAGTTGATGGTGACATTCAGAGCTCCACTCAGACGTGCCTTCACACCGAACTTTCTGTCTGAACACACAGAAGCTGCAATGTCAGTACGCAAAAAGTAAAAACATTGGACTTCAGCGTTTTGTCTCCTTCATATACCACCTCTGACCACACAAGAGGTCATTACAATACTCATGGTACAGAGAAAGATTTAGCATGGTCCAAGACATAATATGTCAAATGCATTAGGACAAACTACCTTTGATATGCTATGTTGCATTCTGCAGTATACAAACCAGCATGTTGTAATTTTCCTCAGCTTTCCCCAGTTTTTTTGGCCATTCTGACCCACAATCCTCTGCACAGTTACATCACTGTGTCTCATGTGAATATAAACAAGCCTCAGCCACACAGACAGATGACAGCTCATTTCGCTCACAGAGTGTGACAGATATATGAACGACACAGTCAAAGTTTAAGGTGCAGTATCATGACAAAGTAGTATATCCCAACTGTGTGCACACTACATGCAATAGTGTGTACTTTGTGAGGACAGCTGCAGTACATACTGACAAGAAAAAATATGGGATTTGGAAGGTAGCCAAGTACACACATGTATGTGTGTCACCATGTGTAGCGGCATTCACATCCCGCTACTACTTTCTAACTATTCCACTGACATACAAGTGGTTGTAAAATACCAAGACATGTAGCTATATACCAGCAAAGTCAGTAAAGAAATATGATGCACAATGTAAAATATTCTTAAAATTACATGCTGCAAATGTGTTTTGAGAAAAGAAATGCAATCAGCATGTTTGTTGGACCTCAACATACTATGCTTTTAGTGAAACACTGACTATAAACATTTTTTTCAGTTGTTTATGAGAAAAAACTAAATCTTTTTAATGTCTAAGAAACAGGCATGAGTTGCTCATAAAATATGTGTATCAGTCTGTGCTTGTGTTAGTGGCATCAAGCATACCTTTGGGGCCAACCTTGGCCAGCAGGGAGTGAAGCTGCAGCATGAGTTCCTCACTGGGAGGCAAATCTTTACTGGCAGCGATCAGAATCTGGAATAATATTCCCGTTCCTCCCTTTGACACAAATACTCCCACCCTGCGACCTCTTCCTAAGACACAAAACAATCAAGGAAACAGCATTAACTGTGACGAAATGTAATTCAGGATAGGATTAGAACCACTTTGCAAAAAACACTGGTGTTGTTAATCTTCGCTAAATTTACTATCACTTAACCACTCATTAGAGTGACAAAATGAAATGTCTGTCTTTATAAGAAGTGTACCACTTTTAAAAATCATTTAAAAGGGATGATTTGCATTCTCAGCTCTCAAAATCATGACATAGATGGCTTTTCAACTTTGGGAAAAAGAGAAACTCACCCACAGTTAGCAGCTCACTCAGAATGTATAGAATATTCAGTGTGGTCTGGACATCCCTGGTATTCTGTCAAAGTCACCGACAAGACACTTGTTAAAACCATATTCAACACAGTAAATACAAGAAATGTGTGCAATTACTTCTTGCTAATCTACTTGATGTAATCCATCTCAGGTGTGGAGTCTAATCCCCAATACACACAGTGATCAATGTGACATCAGGTGCAGAGCTGCTGTGTTTAATGGAGACCTGCAACTTTCAAACCCAAACGAATGACCGCATCCAGAAAATTAAACCCGTTGCGACGAAAACAAAAGAGGAACTACTTGACTGAGCAATGTGTGAGACTATTACATTAGGCAAAGTTCCAATCATGGATGTCTACATTATCAATGAGAAGAATCTCTAAAAGATGTGGCTTTCTTTTCAGGAAGTCATGGTTTCATGGTATTGTGCAGTTAGTGCTGGACCATAATGTAAATCATAATGCATATCTAAAGCAACATTTATACAATTACAGACAAAACTCTAACACTATTCCATAGTTAAAGGACATGTTTGCCTTATCTTCAGCAACTTCATTTAGGGGTTTGATTGATTTCGGATGACTAAGAAAATAGCAACATTTATTAGAAACCACTTTATGCCTTTGTCACACATAGTTAAAAAGGCAAGCTTTGTAAGTGTTTGTTTACAGAATTATGATTTAGTAAGTTAAGTGTGCTGATGAGTGAGCTGACCTCCAATGAAGCCAGGATGACTTCCATGCCACTGGAGCTTTTGGACATGACCTCTTTTCCACTCTTCTCTGTAACACACAACAAAGTACAAAGTAAACGTGAGAATAAACAGCCAAACAAGTTGTTAAGTACAACATGGTTGCTCTGTCCATGTGGAAAGTCAGTGACACTTGTATTATCTTGAAATGTGTGGAAATCCACTGTGCTGGGTTAGTTGTGGTTAGAGTCTGCTGCAATTCACAATACGCACATAATGTATCTTTAGCACACTCTGCATTATATTTATTCATACATAACATAATCTTAATAATTCTCCTCTTAGAAACTCTCAACAAGAGGTGAAAAAGGCTAAGAGGTCCAGTTACAACCTCTACTCTCCCTCTCTTTTCTTTCTTTGTCCATCTCCACACCTCTTACACTTTGTGTTTGCCCTGTAATTTAGGAGCTGACAGATTCCTGACTTTGAAGAGACACTGCATGGGTCCTGTCCTCAATACAAACACTCCAAACACAAATAAAGGACAAAGAGCACAGAACACATACATAGACTTCAGTACATACCATTCATTGTTTTTTCTTTTAAAAATTGCTTTTGGAAGCTGACAGTAAAGATTATAGAGGCTTACAAATACAGTAAACATTATTTTCATAACAAATATAAGACATTAAAATAAGAAATAAAAATAAAAGTTTACTGTAATATCAACCCTGCTGTTAGATTTATTTTATGACAGAAGCGATGACTTTATATTACTTGTTGATGATCTTACACGTGAGGAGTTTGTGTGTCTGACACTGCATGCTGTCACTGACTGGAAACACATCAAGACAGCAGGTGTGTGTGGGGATAAAATGTGTCATGTGCGCAGCTTTCATGATTTATGATCTTTCGCCCAAAAGCATGTGAAAGTTAAAATTACAGACCGGAATACAAGCAATGTGTGTTCACGTGCACTCGCGCACACACATGCACAAACACACACACTTCAGTGCCTTTGAGAGCAGCGGCCTTTTAAAGCATTGCTGTCATACCAAACTTTTTAAAGCTCCTCAAAACAAAATGGCATTTCAACACCAATCCTCAAAAACAAAACAATGCAGGGTCAGGACAAAAGTCAGGGGAAAAAAAAGTTAGAAAATCATAATAGAATCAGGATCATGAAAAGAAAATCATCATAATAAGAGTAATTTCAGTTTTCAATTTGCTTATATTTTCCCATCGATCTGGTGCATTTTGTAATGACTTTATTTTGCTTGTAACAGTGTGTGTTCACATAAGATTAAGCTAAACTTGAAGATGGCACAATGTCTAGATGCTCTTTAAATTCACTCCAAAGTCATCATTTCTCTTTTCCAGTTATTGTAGTTATTTGTTCGTAAAGAGGCTAACGAAGTTCGAACAGTTGCTCCAACTTCTTCCCCTCGCTTTACCTGAAATAATTATAATATGATAAATATCTAAAACATAAGTTTACACTGAATTGCTATCATAGACAACACTATTATGCAAGTGAGATATAGCTCACCTTAACTTGGTGAATTACATTAACATAAATTTGGTCATTCTGAACCCTACCTGGTGGGTCCGAGTAATCCACAGATTGACAGTATTTCCTGGTGTAGAGGTACTCCATTTCATAACAAATGTCTCAAAGTTCACTGAAGTTTGGAAAGAAAAGATTTCCAATTTTCCAACATCCCAGAATTACTTCCACTTGAGTCCTAAAACTTTAAGTCTTCTGTGAATCAAAAAGCTGACAAGTCTGATACTTTACAGTATATGACGCAAAAAGGTAAAACACTTTTAAAACGTCACTTATCCCTATTTCTCTGAGGTTAGAAGTAAACTCGGCTTAATCTTAAAGTTCATTTAAACTTCATTCAAACCACCTGCTTTTTAAAGATATGCCCACATGCTGCGCTTAGAGGCGGGACTTTATGAACCTAGTAATCAGCACCTCCCTGAGCACGCTACCTGAAACTTAACCACAGACTCCTCTTACAGAAAACTGACAAGTGTGTAAGATATTTCTTGAGGTGGTGGGATGTAGGGGGTGGGGTAAGCTACTTCACTCTCAAATAAAATCTAAATTTGTGAGACGGAAAGAAAACTGCGCGTTCAGATTAATTTTGTTCTCTGAACCAAACCAAAACTGGTATGGTTGTGGGGACTCATTTCTTTTTTGGTGTTATCTTTAAATATCATTTCAGCAGATATATGAGCTCATGGCTGGCCCTCTTGCAACTCCTGACTTTTCCGTATACATCCTCGTGGTATCTCTTGACTGCCTCTTAAGCCCCTAAGACTCTGAACTTGAGACAAGAGTACAGCAAAGTCTGTACTGAGGTATATAGTTACTGTGAACAGGTTCAAAGACCCCCTCCTACTTCCCTCAAACCAACGTCACACTCACACACATTTTAAGTTGAGACTGCAGCAGGCCGTGACAGAAAGCCAAGCAACAGATGAGAGAGGAACAGCTGATGTATCATGATTGATAGGGTCACAGACAGAAGCCTTTCCACTATGCCCTTCAGTCATGATGGATTAACTACGACTTTATTTTGAAAAGGGAGGAAGCCACAAATTATAGGAGGAGGAAATATGAAATTCAAGAAAAGTGAGAGGGAAGAAGTTCAAAGAAAGTTCAAATCATGCTAGCAGGTGCAAAATAATGATTCAGCAGAATTTTTACCTTCAAAGGACACCTTCACACAAAAACTCCACTAAGGATTGATGGATGACAAGCTGTCATCACTTAAAAAATTCACACTGAAAATGCCACTAACTGAAAACAACTAGCTCCACAGCAACAATAATACAAGAGCTACAAACAAAAACACCATGACTGGATCTTAATTAAGTAATGGCTGCATATATCACCTCTCTGCAAGTATAAGCTTTCATTTTCAATTAATGTGTTAATATTTGATGACTATTTTCACTTAACTGATTAATAGTTTAGTCTATAAAGGGTACCAAAGTAATACTACATAAACCTGACAATTGTCTTCAGATTGCTTGGTTTGTGTGACCAACAGTCTAAAATACAAAAACATGATAGTTATATTCATCTAGAACTAGGAAAAACAGCGAATCTTCCCATCTGAGAAGTAATGTAAGATTTCTCATCACTTTTGCTTGACAACTGACATAAACCATAATTTGGTTGGTCTGATGAATCTATTAATTAACTAATTATTAGAGTACGAGAACAATGATGCTTGCATCAGAGATTTCCATTCATCCGAGCTGAGAGGTTCCCTGCTAACAGAGACACACTCATGTTTCAGTGTGTTTGACACTGTAATGTGGCACAATGCCTTCCACTTCTGCTGTGAGATCTTCTTCTCTGCTCTCCTTTCAAAGAGTAATCAGAGATTGGGGGGACACTATCAATCTATCCGCACTTTGACTACCGGTGCACAAGCCCATCTCTATTTACACAGCAAAAGCGCTAAACAAGTCTTTAATGAATTCATCAACTTAACCTGACAAGCTGATGCTGTACATGAAGACATTTTAAAAGGAGAAACACCAGTTTTGCACAGTAAGTGTGTTTACAGGTGTGGGGGAATATTACTGAATATGTGAAAAAAGGTGTGGAGTTGGGAAGAAGCATACTAGACCTCGATAGCCCGTACCTCATACATGCATGAGGAAACTATCTCAAGTTTACATTAGACTCATTAGGTGTAACATACACAAATCTCCAAATGAACTGGCATCTGTTGCATTGCATTGTGGGTAATGCAGGCACAAGATTTTGAAGAGAAAGAAACATTCAGAGTAAAACAGAAGACAGTTCTGGTGGAGTGGGCTATGTCTTCTTTTTTCTTTTTAAATGTGTTTTGAAATTATATATAAGAATTTCTTCATTTCTTTACACTTGGGCCCAACTTATTGTTTTGGAAATTGCTAAGAATACTATTTATAATAACATACTACAGTGAATGAAGACTACACAAGTGTGAGCCACAGCCAGCATTATAATTTAAGACAAGGACTGCTCACTGACATCAGACATCATCAAAAGAATCAGAACCAGAAGGAGTTTTATTGCCAAGTAGGTTTTCACAAACAAGGAATTTGACATTGTCTTTTTGTGTACAACAGTAAACACTGACAAGTAGAACAATGTTAAGGAAGGATAAAAAGATATTTAAAAAGCAAGCTTTGCAGAATAGTAGACAGTAACACTTAACTCAAGATTACACTAGTTTAGAGACACAGATACAGACTCCTAGCCATCTGGTCTCTAAACAAATGCATGCAGAAATAGGAAATATTGTTCTTTTCAATTGTTTCGGCTGGTGTAAAGCAGATGACATGTTAAATCTTGTGCCTGTGTGTATGTGTGTGTATATATGCTCTCACCCTGTGTCTGTATGAGATGAAGGATCTTTGTAGTGACCTGTCTCGCCATTTCGACATCCCTCACCATGGCCTCTCCATTCATCCTCTCTAGTTGACCCAGGAGCATCAGTACCCTGGAGTTACTGGGAACACTGGAAATGGACATACATTTTTACCTTTACGAAGATTAGGAAGAATGTCTGCAACAAGGTAATCCTATTGTATGTAAGCAAACACATGTATTTAGTGTGTGTAAAATGAATGTAACAGGTGGTCCTCTATGCCCAGAACTGTAGGAGAAATGGGAAGCACCGGGTGATACTGGAGAGCAAATATAAAACATCACCTCATTTGGGCAAATGACCTCATATGGACACAGTAAGTCAAATAGGATCTCTGAGCCAGAAGAAAGGTAACCAACAAAAATAGCTTCATCAGTAATACATGGACGAGCCAAGAACAATTACAACTTGGCAATCAATGTTCAATCGAGGCTTGAGTCTGACTTTATGTTTAATCTTTTATTTTAATAAAGCTGATTATTAAGGCTGCCTTCCAGTCCCTCACTATTTCTGGAGTACTGAGCCATCCGCCTCTTATAATCTTAGCTCAGTGGCACTCAGCTGGAAACATGAGGTTAGAGGTCAGTTGGTACAGCAACGGCAAACACTGGGGATAGAATCAAAACTCTGATTATACCCAGTGGAGCAAAATTTCTCTTATGGCCTTATAAAGAGAGAGAGAGGAAGAAAGAGCGAAAAGGGGCTACAGATAGAGAGACAGAAGTGTGTGCTAGAGACAAATTAAGAAAAAAATGTCAAGAATGAGGGGAAAACATTATGAAAGAATGGACAAAGGAAAACATAGATATAGAGCCTCAACAAATACAGTGTGTAAGTGGATGAAGGCTAACCTGAAAGTAAGTACTTACTGAAAGATAAGGAGTACTGCATGTGAACAGATGACTGTGTCAGAACAGCTTTCACACAGAAACATATGCACAACCTCGCTGTGTTTGTCCATGCATTTTAAACTACATTTATTTGTCTTCAAACAGCATAGCAACTCACCCCTTCTCTGTGGCCATTTTGGGTTTGTTCATTTTTACCACATCAACATTTCATGTCGTCTGCAAGGGAAAGAAAATAAAGATCCCACTGACAAAAATGGAGAAGCATAAACATTTGTACATTTTTAGAAACAAGTGCAATCAACCTTTGCCCGTGTGCCAAAGGAAATCCCACTGGACTGCCTCTGATGTCATATCAGGCTGTAGTCAGCCCTGCAGCTATGACAAAACCAGCTGACAATAAAGCTGAACTGCACATGGCTGTGAATGTATAGGTCTGATAATAATTCATAGCCCTGTAACAAAGTGGCCTGTTTAGACAGAGTGTACCTGCCTAGTAGAGTGTGCAGAAACAACCTGCAGATCCTATTGACTGTACTGGGACGGAACTACTATCAGATACACAGTACCTCTTGATTGATTTTACACAAAACAAAAGGGCTGTCAGACATGCTGCAGATCTCAAATGTCTAGAGACAAAAGATTTGCAGTCAAGGTAATTTGAACACAAGCTTTGAAAAAAAGCGGAATTATTTGCAATCAGCTGCATTACCTCAAACGGCGAACCAAAACTTATGGTAGCTTCATTCAGCAAAAAAAAAAAAAAAAAAAAAAAAAAAAAAAAAATTATTAAACTGCTTAGTGCACAGCACTTTTTAGAGGTCTCCCAAGTGTTTTAGATGAGGTCAGACAGTAAATACAGGAGCATTTATGGGCTGAGATAAGATGAGTCATGAGCAATATTGCTTGAAAACTGTCAGTCATCAGAACGTTTTCTTCTTCACAAGGGATTTCTGTGTTATCAAATAATAATACCTTATAATAAAACCCTACACCAGACAGTTAAAAGTGATTACAACGAAATAAATATTCTGCGAGTCCTTTTAGGTAAAACTAAGCTTATGGCTAAGCTGTCTAACCTTGTGTTCTCACTCAGGCTTTTCCAAAGCTTGCAGACTCACATTATGCTGTCATCTACCTGTATCTGTCCAGTAAGAAAGGATGGATGATTGGCTATTGCAGCCAGAGGTCACGCCTTGAAACATATTGGCTGAGTGGGGGCATAAATGTAGCAAGAAGTCAGGCTATGTACGTTTGAGCTTTCTTCAAATCAGTTATAAACCTGACATGTTATGGAGGTCGGCTTACACAGGACAGATGGCCGAAACAAGCCTGTGGGGCTTCTTACTTCAACAGACCACAATCCAAAATCCATAAAGCATGGTCGCTACTCTTATTACACCAGCCCGTGGGGGTTGTCACTGTCAGTGGGCTATTGTTAGCAAGGTAAACAGCAAGAAATGGATCTTTTACAAGATGCTAAGTTGGATAACCTAGCTGAAGCTGATGTCTGCTGCACCTGCTGGACTAGTCACTCAGTAACGGCCGCCTGTCTGCGCCAGCGGGCTAGCTAACTGAGGGATACGCTAACAACAACGCGAAATAAAGAGCGCACAAGCGGTGCTAGCTAAAGCAACAGACGCCTATAATACATACAAAAAGGAGGATTTGACGAACCTGGATGAAAAGGAACTGTCGTCCCGTCAAGGGTGGAACAATTCTGAGATAACGGGGGAGCTGCTGTGTATCCGAACGTTGCCTGAAACGCCCTGATGATGTTGTGATGAGACCACAGTCTATGGATGAGACCCAACTGTCAGAGTGTCTGTCGGTGGACAACGCGAGAGTAGCGGCGTCTATCTGTGTGGTTTTACAAACATTATGGCTGACGATGGAAAGCTTCTAAATGAGTAAAGTGTAACCTGCAGCTTTCAACCAAACACTGTATTAAAGCAGTTTTATTCTTGCACTGGTCAGATTTTAAGCTTAAAGCTCCTAATTGGGGCTAAGATCTTATATGGACTACATTTCCCAGATCGACAGTGGTTCATGACGTAGAATTTATGTGCCAATCTTCACAGTTTTCGAAGGCATCTTTATTAGCTACATGGTTTATAGGAAATTTTAAGGTACGTGCCGGTTAACAAAGAAAAGATGGCTTTCATATAACAGCATATGTGTTTTGTATGCCGTATAAAATTGAATAGTCTGTTAAAATGTCCATATTCTGACTTTGCTCTCAAAAACATACTGTGGGTACATTAGCTTGTTAGCACACGGTATTAGAAGCTAGCTAATTTGACGTTGGTGATAGCTAGCTAACATAATCTCGCGTCTTTTAATTTACTGCAGCCTTGTAACTTACTTCGATGTTTTTATGCGTTTTTGTAAACATTATAAGTGTAGGTGGACACATGGGACTGGTGTTACTAGTAGCAAAAAAGGCAATAATATGACATGCATCAGTGTCTTCCTCAGACTGCATGTGATGAATTGATATCGATCACTGGTTGCAATTGCTGCCTTTGTAACATTGTTATGCCAGTACATCCTCACAAATTACCGTGTCATACCGAAATGGAGTCATTTTATACGTCCACTCAGGCATAACAGTACTAACGAGCCTTGGTTTTGAAGGCTGAGACCTTGCAGTGCACTCAGCAGTGGAATTTACACCAGTTTAGAGTTTATCTTAAACTTCTCAAGTCAGCTCACAGAGCATGATATTAATCCTCTATTACTGCCTTAGATCATAATACACTGCCTTTCAGACTTATACTATTTGATTTTTAGTGTTAACAGAGATGTGTAAAATGTTTCTGAGAAAGCACAGAAATCTTTTGATATATAAAGTAACTTAAGATATTTTAAAATGACAAAATACGGTTGTGGATTTAATGTTTTGATACAAGGAGCTATATTTATGACTGACCCTTAAAAGTATTTTTACATTGGACCACACTGGAATATTACAACATCAACAACTGCTCAGTGTACATACAAGGAGAGAAACAGTTTAACTTTTAACCTGACTGTGCCATTTACACTGTATGTTGAAGTTTGCACAGCCAGCAGGGTGTTTGCCAACTGTCTTTTGAAAAGTCTGGTAGAGAAAGTGAAAGAGTGTAGCAATTCACTGGTTGAATATAAATGTGTATTTTTTTCTCTTTATGAAAAATACATATGCAGTGGTGTGAGGTCAGCAGGTCTTTGCTGACTCATTTCAGAGTTTACTTTGGCAAGGCTGGGTTTTCAATTATATCGCAGAGTAACAATGTGTTGTACTATAGACTTCTCTTACTGTGGTCACTTTAAATTGTTAAACACATGTGTAGATATCAATTATAATAAATGACTACATTTTCCAAAGATGTAATGGTTTTGAGGTTGTGTTATTATTCATAATACTTTCCTAATATGGCTGACTGTAATATCCAATTGAATCAGAGCCATTATTAATGTTACTAGCCAAGGCAAAATGTTGTGTTAAACTAATGTTTTGTAATATTTGAGCTCTGTGTCCCGGTTCTCTTTGTTTGTCCTTAGTAGTCACCATGGTGATGAAGTCATCAGTTGAGGATGATGATACTGGCTGGGGGCTGGGCATCCCAGAAAAAATGAAGAACAATGCTAATTGGGTTGATATTACACATGAATTCAAGGGAGCCTGCAAAGGTAAAGTCTGTGATAGTGACTGCTGGTAACTGGGTCATATGTATTCAGTTAGAAAAGAGACTGACGTCTTTCTCTTTTTCTTTCCTTGTTCTCGTGTTTTATTTATGCAGAGTTGAACCTTGGAGAGTTGCTTCATGACAAACTGTGAGTATGACAAATTGCTTTTTGCAGGCTCACATTTGAAAGGGTCAGTTCACTCAAATTACAAATAACATTTTCCACTTACTGCTTGAGCCTGCATGCTTGCCCTCTAAAACATCCGTGGAGAGTTTTTTTTTTATGTCTCAGAGTCCTCGGCATTGAGAAAACAAAGCAATTTCAATAAAACACAAAACCCTTGATTTTTTTTTTTAAACACACTCAAAATTAACCATACTAAGTTTTCCATTAGCTGTTGGTTTAATCTATACGTATCATTATTGCTTTCATGTTGTAAGCATTTAAGACCTGCCGAACATACATACAAAACAGAAAATATGCTTTTTGTTGTGCAGGTTTGGCCTGTTTGAAGCCATGTCAGCTATAGAGATGATGGATCCTAAAATGGACGCGGGAATGATTGGAAACCAGGTCAACAGGAAAGTGCTCAATTTTGAACAAGCTATTAAGGTACTGATCTCTTATTGCTCTACAATGGAATCAATAAATTGTCAGGAATTAATGCAGAAAGCCAAAGCTCTTAAATGTAAATTTATATGTCTCATGTCATTGTCTAGTTGAATTTGTTTGAATATAAAAGGTCCAGGTAACCCCTCTTGTTCTAAGTTATTTTATTACTCCATTGTGTCATTTCCAGGAAGGTGCCATCAAAGTGAAAGACCTTAGTCTTCCTGAACTCATTGGAATCATAGACACATGCTTCTGCTGTTTGGTGAGTTTTATTTGGTTTAACAGTTTTATAAATTGTATCAACACTTCAGTCAGCCAGTTTGAACTGTACACCAAACTGTTTTCATTATTGTAGAGACCAAAACCTGTTAAATTTTGGATCACCACTGCAGGAAATCCAATTATCATGTCTGCATGTTTGTATGTGTTATCAAATGTGTGTATGTCTAGATAACATGGCTGGAGGGTCACTCTCTGGCCCAGACTGTGTTCACCTGCCTGTATGTCCATAACCCTGACCTGATTGAGGAGCCAGCCCTCAAAGCCTTTGCCCTGGGCATGCTGAAGGTGTGTGACATCGCCCGAGAGAAAGTCAACAAGGCTGCTGTGTTCGAAGAGGTGAGTGGGTTTTTCCAATCTGTCAGTGTCTATGCTACTGTGGCCTTTTACATTTCAGTGTGACCTAAGGGTTAGAGAAGGTGACATTTTCAAATGGAAGGATAAAACTTAGATGGGAAAGTAAAAAAGCAGGTCTTGCATCAGGTCTACATCATCGTGGTTTTCTGGAGCTACAGAGGAGCTGCTCAGTGTTTATGCTAGTCAGCTTCCAGGTGTGAATGCAGTCAGGGTGTTCTGAGTAACTCATTGTATTTTATCTCAAGTGTTTTTAATTGTGTGTGTTTTTATTGCTGACCCTGCATCGTCATTTTGTTCTGCAGTGCAAACCCCCCCCCCCCCAACCCTAATTAGGATTAAGCAGTGTATAGATGATGGATGGGTGATAAAGATAAAGATAAAGTTCTTTATTTCTCCCCACTCCAGGGGAAATTTACATTGTTACAGCAGCTTTATTTGGATGGGTGGATGAATGTTTGTGTTGTTTGAATAGAGTTATAATTGTAATATGATAACTCAGTGTCATATTGATATGTCTGATTGAAGCTGTACCTCATATTTTTTGTAGGAGGATTTCCAGGCTATGACATATGGCTTCAAGATGGCCAATAATGTGACAGATTTGCGGGTGACAGGTACGAGTGTTGTGATACTTAATTAAGTCTGCAGTGCCATGTGTACTGCAGACAACTGAAGTTATTTCAGATTGAAACAGTTAGTTCAGCTTAACAAAGATAGGTGTTTTCATCTCCTTCTCATTTGTGCTCATCCTTTCAGGTATGCTGAAAGATGTAGAGGATGAATTACAGAGGAAAGTTAAGGTATTTGCTCTTGACCATTTTAGGACTCAGTCATTGCCATTTTAATGAAATACTGCAGTTACAAAGGCCATTCTGACATGCATTGTTTCTTGATTTACTTCTGGTTTCTCAGAGTACGCGCAGTCGACAGGGTGAGCAGCGAAACCCGGAGGTTGAGCTGGAAGTAAGCGTAATCATTCATCCTCATGTGTTGTGTTTTAGCTGCAGGTTTTGTTTTTTTTTGGTTAAAAGCATGCTCTTGAAGTAGAATTTGGACCATCTGGTTGCACATTCATTGTACACGCATTTCGGACTACAAATAAAACAGATGTCTCACTGCTCTGTCTAATTATGCTTAGTATCCTCACATTAAACTCAACCTTGAACCCTCCCACTTAGTCTATGCCCACTAAATCTTTTTTATCATCTCCTATCTGTCAGAGTGTGGGACTCACATGACCTTCAAAGACTCTTATCTGGAATTTCCAGCTGTTTCTGTATAGTAATGACAGTAAAAAAAATGAAACAAATCAGTCCCAAAAATGGGCTTTACTGGGTGGTCAAAAACAAAATAAAAGTAACTGTTTGTAATTTTTGTTCCTTGTGTAGATTCAAAGACTATTTAGGAAACATGTATTAATAGCTGTGCAATGTTTCCCCATGGTTTTTTTGTGCAGCATCAGCAGTGCCTGGCACTTTTTAATAGAATCAAGTTCACACGCCTTCTACTGACTGCACTGATTGCCTTTACCAAGAAAGAGGTGATACACACAAAAACACACACAGTCACAATAACATAGTTCTATTCAGCTAAAATAACATTTAATTGTAATATACAGTATTTGTCTTGACTAAAATCAATTTCTAAGCCGTTTACAATATGTATATATACAGCCTGTTCATGTCCAATCGGGGGACTTAAACTGTTCCCAAAACTTTACTTTACCTACAAACACTAAATAGGGACTTTTTCTCTTTGTGCTGTTGTTTGTGTTTGTATTTTTATCAGACCAGCTCAGTGGGTGAGGCCCAGAAACTTGTGGCTCAGGCAGCTGACCTGTTATCAGCCATTCATTCCAGTATTCAGCATGGCATCCAGTCACAAAATGACACCACTAAAGGAGGTAACACACACACATACACACACTTATAGGCCATCAAGTCAAACGCATAGTTTGGCTTGGCATGAGTTTGCAATCTAGCAGCTCTAAAGGTCTCTGTACTTGGTTTATGAACTAGTCAAGACCACTAAACAGGGGAAAGTATCATACATACATACATAAAATTGTGCATACATTATAAACATTCTGGTGTTACAACCATCCAATTAAACAGTCGCCCTGGCATCCAACACAGTTGCAACACAGTGCACATGAGATGCACCTCCTCAACCTCAAAAAATGTCCACACACTGAGTTGAAAAGGTTAAAAACTTAATGTTTTATTTTGCTCTACTCTAATGAATTTGGCCAAGACATCCTCTTATGGAAGATGAGTCTATAATTTAAAAATGTGACCCATGTTAACCTTGTTCTGTTTTTGTTTTTTTTCCTGTGTTTGCTGCAGACCACCCCATCATGATGGGCTTTGAGCCGCTTGTCAACCAGAGACTGCTGCCACCTACCTTTCCTCGCTACGCCAAAATCATCAAGAGGGAAGACATGGTGGCCTACTTCAGCAAACTTATAGAACGCATCAAGACTGTTTGTGACGTGATCAACACAACCAACCTACATGGCATCCTGGTGAACACCTTTCCCAATCTTCTGTTACATTCTGAATAAGTAACTTGCAATGAGTTGCTTCTTTATGATCATGCCCAGTGCCCTAATGCAAAATTAGCTTAGGATTTCTCATCTGTATTTATTTGGGTATGCATTTGCCTCTGAGTTTAAAAAAAAAAATCTACAAAAAAATCTCAAGAGATGTCAATTGTAAAGGCTTTGTTTTGTTGACTTAAATGTTGTGGTTTTACCAGGACTTCTTCTGTGAATTCAGTGAACAGTCTCCCTGTGTGCTCTCTAGATCTCTTCTCCAGGTAGGTTTAGAAGCATTCATGCATCTGAATAGTTACTATTGTTGTTCTTGTTTACCTTTTTGAAATATAGGTTTTTCTTATACCTAGAATAGGTAAGGCATGCTACCAGTTTAAAAAAAATTTACTTTTTTTTTTTTGTAAATTCAGACAACGTTCCTGATAGATAATAAGAAAGTGTTTGGCACCCACCTGATGCAGGACATGATTAAAGATGCTCTAAGATACTTCGTCAGCCCACCTGTCCTCTCCTACAAGTAAGTCTGCGATCTGTTAAATGGTTAAACAGAATATTATAATCAGTGGTTGATTTGAGGGACTTTTTATCTTCAGTGGACTCAGTAGGTCTTTTGGTCTGTCAGTTTAAGCCTGTGTTGCCTGAGTCAAAGTCACATTATCACTTTCACCCCTGTACTGTCGGACACAGACTGACTGGTTCTTAACCGAACATGACAGTTGTTCGTTAATGCACCAACACAAATGTACTGCAAGTAAAAGCTTTCTGGAAATAGATATATCAGAGGAGCAAGTAATGGCATGTATTGTCAGACCAACTCCTACCACAGTTTTACTGCAAGATAGTCCTGTATATGTGATAAATTATGCTGCTGTAGGTTAAAGAGAGACAAAGTTGCAAATGTGCTATGATATGATGTGAATGAAATGTGCAGAACGGTTTTACTGAACGAAGTGCAAGGACATGTTTTGAAAAGATCAGGTTTTCACATTAGAGCAAACTTAACAAGTAAATGAATCTCACCTGATGCTATTCAATAGTGGAACTACAGTCATTAATGTTGCATCAAGAAGATCACTGCGCACATCATCAGTAAGTGAGATCTTTCTCTTAAATTGATTAATAGTGCAACAGTGCGGAAATGTCAACAACAGTGAAAGCATCGCAGAACACAGCACCACCACCAGTAACAGTGCAACAGCACAGATAGAATTATAGGCGTGATCATTTTATTGCCCCTGTTCATACTGAGAAGCCATGAGACATACCTGCCCCCAGTGTGCTACGATGTGCTGTGATAATGAGGCTCTGTGACACTCCGGTCATCTCGAGTCAGACCACCAGGATTAGCTGCACTTCAGCTGGACTTGTGCTTCTTTTTTTCCCCTTGAAGTTGCTGTAAACTGCAGCTAAACTATCCAGATACTAAGTGCCGGAGCAGCAGCCAACCTGCCACTGGAGCTGAGCTGTCTTATTGTGTGTCTGTGTGTGCTTCTCTCCTCAGGTGTTGTCTATTCAACAATCATCAGGCCAAGGACTACATTGATTCCTTTGTTACTCACTGTTCCAGGGTATGTTATCTATACTGTCTAAAGGCTGTACATCTGATACACGTTTAAAACCTCAGCTGCACTTATTTGGCTGATTTTACTTTAGTATTGGATTTCTTCAGTAGCTAAATTGAAATTGAAAGGTTAGAGAGTTAGAGGGCGCTGTATGCAATGAAATGTAAAATGCTCACCAGACAAAGCAGCAAGTGGTGAAACTGTGTGTTTTATTTAGATTTGTGAGTTTTTGTGTTTTACCTATTCTTCCCACAGCCATTCTGCAGCCTCATCCAAATCCATGGACACAATCGAGCGCGACAGAGGGACAAGCTGGGGCACATTCTTGAAGAGTTTGCTACACTGCAGGATGAGGTGAACCGCAGCTGTTTCTGCTGTTGATCTCCTTCTTCTCCCCTTTTTAAACAGTCTTTGAACACAAGACTTGTTTTTTGCAATTCGTGCCACAAGTACCACAAGTTACACATTAATTAACCCATTGCACCTTATCACTGTGGTGGGGTTTTCTTCCATCCATATTGAAGGTAGTTGTGATTTAATCATTTTTAAACCACCATTGAAGATTTCTTCTGTGCTGTGCAGGCGGAGAAGGTGGATGCAGCGCTGCATAGCTTGCTGATGAAACTTGAGCCTCAGCGACAGCATCTAGCCTGTCTTGGCACCTGGATCCTCTACCACAACCTGAGGATCATGATCCAGTATCTGCTCAGCGGCTTTGAACTGGAGCTTTACAGCATGCATGAATACTATTACATCTACTGGTAAGAGCACATGTGTTTGTTGGTTGCTGGTAACCGTAGCTTGCTCAGGTGGTGGGCACAAAGTCACAGTTAAGGCATGCAAAATCAGCTTACAAGTACATTTTTGCTCATCTGCGAATTGGTATGTTTGTTTTTGACTGTAGGTACCTGTCAGAGTTCCTCTATGCATGGCTGATGTCCACTCTAAGCAGAGCCGACTCCTCTCAGATGGCAGAAGAGCGAATACTGGAGGAGCAGCTGAAAGGACGCAGCAGCAAAAAGACCAAGAAGAAGAAGAAAGGTCCATTTTGTTTTGTTGCATTGTCCTTACCTGAAGTGGATTCTCTGTGAATGAGCACAGCATGCAAACCCATGTGTGCTCAGAAATGCTACCATTCTTTGTAGAAGTGGCACCTTAATGTAGGAGATGTTACGTTTGGATTTCTTTTGCAGTTCGTCCTCTCAGCAAGGAGATTACCATGAGTCAAGCATACCAGAACATGTGTGCTGGAATGTACAAGGTAGGAAAAAAGTATGACCCCTCTTCATCTCTTTTTGCCCAGTGAGGTATATAAAGGCTTGTACATCCTTTCCTTGCCTGTGTTTCTCTTTTCAGACCATGGTAGCTTTGGATATGGATGGGAAGGTCCGTAAGCCTCAGTTTGAACTGGACAGTGAGCAAGTTCGCTACGAGCATCGCTTTGCTCCCTTCAACAGTGTGGTCACCCCTCCACCTGTGCACTACATCCAGTTCAAGGTACTGTTTGTCTGTGTGGGTTTCATTTGTTCACTAGGTCCTCCATGTTTTCCGTCCCTCTTCTTTTTATCCCATTGCGTTTGTCCTCTCCTCGCCACAATCCACTTTTCTGTTTTTCTGACCTCTCTGATTTTGCTCCTCTTCTTGTTGGCTACAGGAGATGTCTGATCTGAAGAAGTACAATCCTCCACCAGGCTCTGCTGACCTCTACCTGGCAGCCAGCAAACACTTTCAGCAGGCCAAACTTATTCTAGAAAACGTGCCCAGCCCAGACCCTGAGGTCAGAAAATACATTATTGTAAAATGATTTCATGTTCTTACAGCACCACAGTTTGGTATTTACTAAAGAACTGCTAGTCTCCAGATTTTTCAGAATAAAGGCCAAGAATGGAATATTTTGTGCATGAAAATTTTGCTGTAAAAATTAGCTTCTGGCTACATTATTAACTTAGAGGTGCCTCGTAGTTGTCTGCTTTTTCTGCTGCACCTTTTCCTTTGTTCTTCACTATCAGTAACCAGTTATTGTTACTTGATAACAGGTGAACCGTATATTGAAGGTGGCCAAACCCAACATTGTAGTTATGAAGCTCCTGGCAGGAGGGCACAAAAAGGAGACCAAGGTAACACAATAGACACACATTGCTGGAATTCTTCTTCTTCTTCTTATTTGCTATGACAGAAAAAGATTCTAAAAGAAATGGTATTTAAAAAGTGAATAATATTCAGTGGTGTTTGATCGCAAAATATTATGTTCAGCTTATCTTAATGTGGCATCTCCTGTAAAAGCTGTTCAATATTGTGAAAGCTGTGTTGGAGTAAAACAGAAAAAAATTCTGCATCCCCAGGTGCTGCCAGAGTTTGACTTCTCGGCTCACAAGTACTTCCCGGTGGTCAAGATAATCTGATTCTGCTCTGCACCTCAAGATGACAGTGTCTCCCTCACCTGAAGAAAGTGTGCAATGGCCCCGACCAAGTCCACGCCTGAACAATCTGTGTGATACACCCAACTGTAACGTCATGTCAAGGAGTGTCTGAGGCGCCAAAGCAGACCGGAGAACTCAGAACTGGACCTAAATGAGTAACAATATCCACATCTGCATCTGTGAGAGTTGTTGTGTTAAGTGCGTGTGCTTATATGTGTGTGTGTCTATGTGTGTGTGTCAAGCCAAGGTGCTTTTGTGCAAAGAACTGGCAGCCCCACAACAGTCTTTTGAAGGCTTCAGATGAATGCTGTCATGGTGCTTGGTGCATATCATTAAACTGTCTCACACCTTCCTTTTTGTCCATGTGTGTTTTTTCTGTTCAATTCAGATGTATTTCCAACATCTGTCATCCCAAGGCACTCCACGTAGTAAGGTGAAGACTTTACACAATTACAGCAACAAAGCAACAAATCCAAACACTGATGAGTCTGAAAAGATTGTGGTACCTTAGTTAACTAAGGAACCTAACTTATGCTAGAGTACTGCATGGCATCAGATGGAAACCGGCAGAAAACAACCTCTCAAAAAGACTGATCTTCTAAGTGCAGAGTGAAGCATGTACCTATGAAATCCATGGAACATGCATAAACTGCCACTAGTTTGATTTTGTGAAACAGAAAGGTTTTGGAGAGCTTTATTACATAGCAAACAGTACTGGCACTGATGATTTTCATGCCAGAGAACCATCTGCACCCCTTCCCTCCTCAAACAAACATTCTAGATAACCAAAAAGCTACAGCTATCACAAGTCTTGAGTGACTCACATGGCTTTACTGTGTGTCTAACTCCTTATTGGAAAAAAAACTTCATGTTTTCAGTGAAATACATTATCATGTCTGTTTAGGGTGCTCTAAATGACTCTTTGAAGAAAAAAAAATCTAAACAGAAAAACTCAGTTTATGTACGGTGTTTTCCAGAGCCGAGGGGGGAGTACGGCAGGCAGACCCTCCACGACGCGGGGTTCCAGGAGCAGGCAGCAGGTCCAAAGTGAGGGAGGGGGGGCAGAGCCAGTGGAACCGGGCAGCTGGGTCAGCGGAGCTAAACAGGAAAAACAGAGCTAGTCAAGGCAAGGATTTTTTTAACGGAGAACTTTAGCAAAGTGCAAGGCGAGACGACTGACTGCGTGAGCAGAGTTTACTATCTGGCAGGGTGTGGAGTGTGCAGCCGGCTTTTATGGTGGAGATGATCATCAGGTGTGCTGCACCGCAGCTGACCGGAGTTCCGTTAATGAGTGATTGGTGATGAACAACAGCTGGACAGAGCAGCTCTGCTGAGCTGCAGCAGGAAGGTGGAGAGAGGAATAGGAGGAAGGAGGGGGAGAGGGAGGATGAGGGAGGTCAGGTGGAGGCTGAAGCTGGGACAGAGGAGGGAGCCCTGACAGAAAACCCAATAAATCCAAAGTTTTCTTTATTTCTCTTGAGCATACAGAGCATACTGTACACTGTATGGAGAAAAATGGTCATTGCACTGTCAAGTACCATTGTCAGACAGTAAATTGAGCAACCTCATGAGCAAAGAAAACAGAAATTGGCTTATTATATGTGCTTTTCTGGCATTGGAGGGATATAAGAACAAGTATGTCCTACAAGAAATATACTGTCTTATATAATATATGGGTTTTCTTGTGCTGTCATGTGACTTCACAGCTGAATAATTCCAGTTTAATCCAGAGGGATACACTATTATAGTGTTACATTGTGGGTTAACAATGAGCAAGAAAGGAGATTTAGGATTTAAAGCCACGAAAAGATAGTGCACCTTTAACAATAATTACAATTGAAACAAACACAAAATCCACTGCAAAGTTACAATAAAGCCACTATAAGCATGCTGAGAGAATTTCTATTTAGGTATTCATTGCGACTTGAGATAAATGGTGCTGATGTCTTGAGTAGTGCTAGATTAACATACATGAAGAAAGTGAAGTGCTATGTTCTGTGTTTTTGTCAGTGGCTCTAACTTTAACTGTGGAGTTTTGTGGTTAAACTGTTATGGAAATCTGACATCTGACATTCAAATACACTTTAAAGAGATAACAGATAACACACAAATTCTGGTCAATTATATCTCTTTATTCATAGGGGGAAAAATTGTTTTACAGAAGAATCTCAAACAGAAAATATGTATTTAAATATAATTCTTAGTTTACAATCATATGTTTGAAATGATTTGGATGGTCCTAAATGGACACTTAAGTTGTGTTTTCCAGTAACAAGCAATCTGCAGTCTAACCACACTTTCTCCCTTATCTTGTTAGTGTTATATTCGACTCAATTACATAAAGCTGAAGTGATTATTATGATTGATCAACTTTATTCATGACTTTTGTGGTTTTCTTATGGATTTTTGAGCATGGTTTCATCGATCCACTTCCTGTAGTAACAGATATCCAGCATTACAATGGGGTTTGCACACTTATCAACAGGCTCACTTACAATAATTCCATGTAAGACATTGTTGTACTCCACAGCTGAACCTGCATCACCCTGGAAGACAGAGACACAGACGGAGGTGTCTTACATGTTACATCTTACATGTTTGAGGCAAATAACGTAGATAATGAAACAAATATCAAATGAAACGGTTTGCTCACATGGCAGGCCTCCACACCAGGTTTATGGGCACACATGGTGGTGGATTCATCGCTGTGGTATTTATCATCAGGTTTATCATTCTCACCACACGCAGTGATGTCTGTGCTGGCACACTTCAAACTGCTGGGCTTTTTGGCCTCTGAGGATTTAAAGCAAAGCATGAGAAAAGTAACTTCTATTTTTAGATGCTGAATCAAGTTTCTGAGTGTTCCTCACTTGTCACATCAGCCGTCTTGGCTCCCCAGCCTCCAACTTCAACCTGCTGACTCGGCTCTGGTCTTTGACACTCAACAGGTGGGAGCTTGATGGTGGGGAGTTTAGCGGACATGTCCTCGTTCAGCTTTATGAGCATAATGTCGTGGTCACGCCCCTCCTCATCTTTGTAGGTAAACTGCTGGTTAATTTGAATGTTTTGCTCTAATTTTTTGGACGATCCTTTCAAGAAAGACCACGCCTTCGTAAAAAATGACACATCGTTGTTCAAGCCAAGTGTCACTTTGACAAGCCTGCGAAGAAAGAGATCAAGGTATTGTAAAATACAAATACAGTGAAAATGGAAATAGTGCAAAAAATATAAAAATGCAGTTATTCTGTTCCATTGTTTTCCTTTGAACCATTTGAATCCCAAAATCCTTTGGCAGGTTTGAAAGCATGTTATTTTTTAAAAATCGACTTTACAGCAGAGAGAATTGGCAACTTGATCAACTCAGATATCTCTAACGTTCCTTGAGCTAATAATCTATGATGTACCCTTCGGTAAAGAAAGTTGACCAAATATATGCTTAAAATTATTATATTTCATAAAAATCTATCTGTACTGAGCTGAACTGTAAGCAGCATATGATAATTCGTTCATGATGACTCCTGTTTTTTTTTTTTTTTCCAATTTTTGGATAATAAAAAATTTAAGAAATTGAACAGTATTTTCTTTTTTTCTGATTTATGGCATTATAACTTTGTTATCCTGCACAAAACACATTATTGAGTTCTCCCTACTTCTATCCATGATTGTGGTGTTTCCACAGAGATGCACCACTTTATATTGCAGACAAAAAAATATCCCACTGTGGCTCAGAATGTGAGGAAAGCATTTAAACACCCAGAAACAGTTTGGGGTTCAGAGACTTACTGATACTTGTTCCCATATGGGCAGCAGCTGCTTCACTTAGTTTATTGCATATTTCTAACTAGTGCTAATATCATTTTTACAGTATTCATGCCAAAGTGAATCAATGGTTATCACAGAACACACATGGAAACTATATTCTGTAGGAAACTAGTGGATTCTTACTGTTGTGCACAGTGAGAAGCAGTAATGACCCAGCGGGTGTTAATCAAAGAGCCTCCACAGGACTTCCCCTTCTGAAGAGACTCTATCTGGACATGGTACTGTCGGTCCTTCTTACAGGACACACCCCCAACAATCCTCTTCTCGATGGCCCCTGATGCAGCAGCTGAAATGAAAGAAGAGTGACCACTTCCACTTTAGATATCACCCAAGGGTTTAAAACACAAGGAAGAAGCTACAGTTTAGAGAGTAAATTTTATTTTCTAGCCTTCCCTTAACTTTCCCTCTGTAGATAATCTCATGAATTACCCACAGGCGAAAAAACTTCTTCCAATGAAAATATGAAAGCAATTGGAGAAGAAAAAAACTCACATGCAAGCATCACAATGAGGAGAAAGCAAAGCTTCATGATGGTCCTTCTGGATCTGGATCACCTCAGGTAGTTCACTCTCAGATGCTTCATCCTTTTATTGGCGCATCGGATTCTGGAAGGTTTTTCATTGGCTACAGGTGACCGTCAGCACACTCCCCTGATCTTTTATCATCACGTCGTTTCATACATCTATCATACGATCACGCGCGAGTGAAATTATCCTTTGACTGCTTTGCTTCTTATTTGTATTCCTGTTGAAAGATGCTGTAACTCAGAATTGTCCAGACATGTAAAGTATCTTCTCTTAAAGGTCAGTGGAAGCTTTTCTCTCACATTTTGTACAATTTTTTTTCAGATCATGCATGCTAGTGAGTGACCTTTTTTATTCTACTATTAATCCTATAATATATAGTGTATTGGAGAAGTCAAATCATTGGTGATTTTTTTGCTTCAAAATTATTCTCGTGATTTTTCCAACCACACAAAGCCATGTCTCGACAATGGTAATAAAAACAATCTTTATTCTCTATTGTCAATAAAGGCTATGATTATTTAAACCCTTCACAATTTTGTTCAGCAGTTCAGAATTAAATAAAATACAAGTTCTAACAAATCAAATCAACAAAAAAAGTTATATAAACTTACAAAAAAATAATTTCCTCTCCAGGTCCACAAAATTCTAGTTCAGAAACGAGACTTTTTACACAAACAGGCAGACAAGCAGCAGTTGTCCAAGCTTCACAGTGTCAATGAAAAGGAAACCGACAATATAACAGCAATAAGATAACAGTGAAAAATGTCTTCTGCAATATGGGCAAAAGTGAGACAAAAAGGCAGACAAAGGGGGGTTTAGGAGTGCTGTTGTAAGACTAAGGAGAACTCTGTTCTTTATTTCTGTAATTGACCCAGTGATGACAGTTCCTTTACTCAATTAAATGGTTACTCAAGCAAAACTATTATCAGGAAAATTAAAGTACCAAAAGTAAAGGTACTCTCAAGCAGTAAAATGGTCCTTGTCAATGTTGTATTAATATTATTATTATTATAGACAGTGTTTTTGGATTAACATCACTGCTGTAATATCCTGTATGCCTTCTACTTATGTATATGTTTAAGGTTGAGCTAATGTTAGGTATTTTATTTACTGATGGGCAGTTTAATCTACAAAGCATCATATTCAGTAAGACCATCATGTATGTAACGTCACTCTCCTGTGACAACCTCATAAGGCGGCTCAGAAAGACAGACGTGTTTGCAGCTTTGAGACGCTGCACTTTCCAGCTGACAATCAAAAAGTGTTATTTTTTATTAACATATTTCTAGTAGCCTAAGAACTAGAAGAACTGTCCCCACCCTTTAAGGAAAACTTAATCCTTTAGTTTGTTACAGAATATTCAAAAGGAAAACACATTTTTCGCTGAATAGAAAGGGTATGAAAAATTGTAATCTAAAGTCAAATGCAGTAGACTAAGAAGTACAGTATTTGTCTCTGTGATATAAAAGAATGGAAGTAGAAAGCTGCACAAAATGGAAATACTCAAGTACATGTACTTTATTTACTCAATTTTATACCTAGGTGCTTGAGTAAATGTGCTCACATTCCATTACCACATGGAACTTGGTAGCTCTTATAACCTGAGAATTTAATCCTTCATCAGCAATCCTATTCAGTATTTGTATGGTTTTTGCAACTAAAAATGTACAGGAGCATATTGAAAAAACATCAACATTTTAGAAATAAGTTTCGCTTTTTACTGTTTGGGATGAAAAATTAAATTGCACTCTTTCTGTAAAAGTTTGACCAATAAAAGTTAGACATTTTTTTGTCTGAATTTCTCCAAGGAGCAAAATTACTTGAAGGACTTTGGACTAGACAGACTCTCCACATGTGGTCAAGCATTTTATAAAAACATAGAACATGTTGTAATCCCAGTCAAGTTCTCAGCAATTGAAAAAAAAAAAGACAACTCACTGATTTTACAGAAAACATAAAAGTAAGTGAGTGGACTATTAAGTGGAAATTCAATGTATAAATGACATTTCGCTTAAATAGTTGAGTAAGAATAAGCCGGATGCACAATGTCCCATAGATATTCTGTCTTTAACAGAGGCTGACGTATACTTTTAGTAACTGGAAGCCAAGTTGTCTTTGTGACTGCACCTAAAGAGAAACACTACATTTAAAAGAAGAATTGCACATGAAACCACAAGATTTGACACTGAAGAACTTCAACCTTAGCTTGAAAGAATGAAATGTTGAGTAGAATTTTCAATAATCCAATTTTAGTTCCCTTCCACATGCCTGGCTAGATTAAAGAGAGACGTTTGATAGAGCAGAACACAGGCATTGTATTGTAATCACCTACCACTCATTTCAGATAGGCAAATAACAGGAGTCGAGGATGATAACTCCCTAACATATGATGCAGGACTTCTGGAATGGACTATGATGATAACCAACGCATTATGGAAATTACAGCGATGTCAACGACAGCGTAGTGAATGTGTGTGGGTGCACAGTCAAATTCACCACTTCTACATAGAGCAAAATTCCTGGATTACAAAATAAATCTTCTGTCCTGTATAAAAACACAAGGCAACAAAACCCCCGCCACAAACTTCTACTAACTTTGACTTATTTCTGATTCCTAAGTTTAGCTAACTTTTGCACTCTCCCCAATAAATTCCAGTTTAGTGCAGATTTGACAACTCAAACACGTTTTAGCACAACTACTGAACAGTTCACACTAACTGCCTTGCAGTAGCCGTGAAGCACAGCAGATTGTTCCTGCTTCAAGGAAATGTCCTTCATAATGTCACAGCAATTCTCAGAAACCCACTCCCACATTCTGATCAAAATAGTCCATTTTGTTCAGCAGACCAGAAACGGTATTCACAAAATGAGATCACAAACCGAGTAGGTCGAGTAACTGTAGACATGTACCATGGCTCACCATCTTACCTCCACTGTGAGAAACACCTGACCGTCAAGGGAAAATGGAGTGTGCAGAACTGATAAGGCATGCGTCAAAATACTACGAATACTAAGACTGCTGATCTACGAATGGTTTCTGTTCCTTCTGAAATAATTTGAAACTATTTTCCTGCCTTACTGATCCTAAATGTAGAATGCTGAACGCATACAACCTTGTGACTCTTTGTGATCTGACATACAGCTCAGAATGAAAGAATTACTGCCACTAAAATGCCAAAGCAACTCATCAGTGACTCTTCAAAAATGATAGGACATTAATCAAAAATGCCCAGTTACAGCAACAATATATGTTTAAAATCTGACAGCATATAATCTTAGAGGGTGAATTTGTCCCTGGTTATGTGGCATGTCTATAAAGCCAGCTTTACTTTTTACAGCATATATGGCAATGTGGAATTCAAAGCAAGTGTCTTGTTATACTTTTTTCATATAACTGGACACAACTGGACCTAGCAATATCACAAAAAATTACAGCATTTCTGTGGTCATGAAAATTCTCAAATGAACAGATTGATTTGAAGTGGAAAACATTTCTATGAGAGACTTTGTCGAGGAGAACTTAAGGCTTTACTTAAGATGCTGTCACACCTCTGAGAGAGAGGAAGCTTGTGCTGCAGAGCTCTCTGTCTCTGATGAAGCAATTCTGTCACTGGAATCACTCAGATTGTTTAAGCTAGTTGTAGTATTTCACACCTCATAACCCTATAAGGGTCTGCACGTAATTCAACACACAGCCATTACGCAGTGAGCATAGCACATGTCGACACATCTGTAAAATCTACTGATTTTCCAGACATGATGAGGTTCAATTTTTCAATCCAACTGGTGTCAGTTCTTGAGTATCTTGAGCTGTGCTTGCAATTTTCTACTAGTACTAAATAGTAGGTGATAAGAAAATCTCAATTCCAATTGAACAGACAAATTAAATACATTCCAGTGAGCAAATGCTGAAATTAAGCACCCAGCAAGTCTTTCATATCAAAAAATTTCCATTTGACATTTGATTTGGGTTCAGTGTTGTTTTCAGGTTGCATTAACCTGTATGTTGTTGTTGTGTAAGATAGTTCTTGTTTTCCAATGTGGTATGAAGGATCTGTCTCCAAGTCCAGCCCTGCAAGAAAAATAAATTCTATTAGAGACACCAAATATTCTGAATGTCCAACAGTAAAAGCTGCTACAGATACAAGGACAGAGAACTGCTTTATCAGTTGTTCATTTCATGGCAGCATATTAAACAATGAAAAGTACAGGCTAAAGAGAAAGAACTCAAAATGTTGCAAGACAGCAAATTATAAAACACACACTAATTCCCGTGACATTTTCTTTGGTGAGCATTTGCCAATTTAGAGAGGTGAACTAGAAAAATAAGTAATCTGAAACCATATTTTCCCCTGAAACCGGATAATTCTCTTGGCCACCTTTTACAGTGGGAAATAAGAACAGAAATATATTGCTGATATTGATTTTACTGCTAAGACACTCAGGTGAGACAGCAATGTTTTGCTCACACACAGACACAAAGTAGGTGACTATATCTGGCCTGTCGTGAATGTATAGTTGTATGTGTGTATCTTGTTGAAAACTGATTCTATCCACATATCACTCCTTTTTTATGTTCTTGTAACTAGGAAAAGGTGCTTTGAAGACGACTGGGAATGCACTGTGGAGTGGTGTAGTAAACAACTCTAAACTTCAGTTTCAGCCTGAATAATTGTATCTTGCCTGGCCGCTGCTTGCACTGTGTCCGAGAATATTTACATGTAGTCAGTTCTTTATCAGTTTTCCTCTGGAGTGTAGCGGGATGCTTTTTGCTCCACGTATGTGTCAGCAATAAAGTTGCTGCTGAACCGTTTTTTTGCTACCACAAATTAAACAACGATTAACTTTGGAGATCAGTTTGAGAATTCACTCACATCGTGCCTGAACTACAACTCACCTGACAGAAAGGGATTCTTAGTAATTACAGTCACATGCTGGGTCAGTGTTATTATATCACAGTGACTGGAATGCCAGTGAGGAAAACATCAGTGTGTGTTTCATTGTGTACCTTAGATTTGAGCAAGTTCTGCTTGTTTGTCTGCTTCAAACTCCCCTTCATTCTCATCATCCCCATTATAGTCAGCCAGCTCCTCCTCCATGTCCTTGTCTATCAAACAGTACAATGTGATTATTAACATGACACACATATTTCTGTGCATTTATTTGGATGTAGTTTCCAATAAATAACCATCCTTCATTCAAATTTTTACCTCTGGCCCTCAAACGGTCAGCTGTGCTTAATATAGAACAACAGAAACTAGATCACATTCATTCCTTAAACTTTGATCTACATGCTTTTCAGTTTAATTCCATATTAGCATACACACCTATATTCTCAGCCTGTTTGTTCTGTTGTTGTTTCTCCAAATCGACTCCACCCACTACTTGTTCATCGCCGTCGTACTCCTCTGGTTCCTCAATGTTCTGACCATTAGGATTTTCATCTGCCTTGCCTTGACCAATCAGCATGCCTTCCATCCCAGGGTCTGTTTCTGAAAAAAAAAAAAGCAGTTTAGTGTAACAAAAATTTCACAAACTCCTCTGAAAATGTCTGTTGGGACAGCTTATAGATGACACATAGACAATCACAGCAGCTACACTGTGACCCATGAATAGGTCTGCAGTCTCAACCATGATTCACACTCAAATAGGATGTAGACTCACATGCAAAAGCATTTTTTGTGGGATATGTAGCCCTTTCTGTTTACATAACAAATGTCTAGTTGTGCACTGACCTTCTATGCTTCTTGCAAACTGCTAATTTACATGGCGGAAATAACACGAATGTGACACAGGAAAAGGACATTTTCAAAAATGGCTTCTGGGAGGGAAAATTGTCCTTTTAAACTCTAGTCTTTGCCTGGGAGATCTTAAAAGAACATAGCAGACATATATCCCTTACACGACTCAAGAACACCAGATTATGCTATGCGAGAGTCATGTCACATACAGAACTGTATATGACCTTTGTGCATAGCAACTTCACAACTGAATACTTTAAACACCAGCTAAGTGTGGCGAAAACAACATAGAAATAATTGTTTTTTGATTTAAACTGGCCAAACGCCGGTCAACTTAGTCAACTGTGGGTTCATTCTGATGTCAGCAGCTTTGACATTCAATCCTGATTTCAAGCAGCTATGTAGAACAGCAGGATATAGTTACTTAGAAATAATCTTTTACCTCAGTGTTTCTATTTCATGGGTCAAGACAAACAAGCAGCGAACGTGTTGTTTGGTAGGAAAGCACATTCTTTGAGTTCTTTACCTTCTGTCTGAGCACCCTCTTCATGAGCATCCATCACCTCCATGTCTTTATCCTCAGTCAGATTATCATTTAGAAGTTTATTGGTCGCTCCCTCCGTCTCCTCTGTTTTGACGGCTCCCTCTTGTGGCAAAATGTCCTGCTCAGCTGCAGCAGCCGGGGGAACAGACTCTGCTTTTGAGAGATCCTTTTCTAGAGGCAGTTCCACTGGAAAATATAACAAGGCAGAAGGCAAAGTGCAGTGTGAAGTCATGTCTTGGCATCATTAGTGTGGAATAATATGTAGAGATGTAAACACACAAAATACACTGAATGTATAGTATGTGCTTATAAATAAGTACATAATGGTGTGATTGCAGGGTTTTATACGTTCAATCAGTTATTCATCATTGTTCAACATTCACCTTTCTCCACGATGATATCATTAGTCAGTAGTTCAGATGGTTCATTTCCTTTGAGCTCAGAGAGGCTTGGTGTGTGGCTTACAACAGTGGCTGGTTGAACTCCATCAGGCACAGTTTTAACTGGTTTGCTGTCTTTTACTGCTCCATCCACTGCGTTTTCCTGCTGACAAGTAAACATAATTAATCCATGATTCTTTACACCACCAAAGAAGCAACTGGGTAGAAAAGGAGAAGCATCAGAAGCTCTTTTCCTGCAGGAATATTTTTCTTTTCATTTGATTTGACTGGACTAACAAATGCAAGCAACTGCAACTCAATTTTCACAGGAAAGTGAACAAACTGCTGAGATTAAGATTAAACTTAAGCCTCTTTCAGATAGACACTGCTTTCCATACATCTGCTGGCATCTAAACATGTCGGCCTAATGTCTGAGAAAGCACCCTCGTATTGCCTCGTATCTCCGTATTGCTGTTGAATTAACAGATAGGCATGCACAAGCAATGTACTTTGAGATGTGCAATACGATTTGTAGAAAGATTCAGTGTACCATCCAGTTTTGTGTGTATGACAAATATCATGTGCATACTGTGTCTCATACAGACGGTGGGTAGGGACAGTTTGGGGTTTGAACAGTGCACAACGTATTCACGACAGCGGGTGTCCTCAAAGCAGTAATTAAGTAGGAATTACCGAACTAATCTTTATTCTTGCCCTAAATGGCCATATCAACCCTGTCCCTCTACCCTGTTCCCAATCCTGTGGAAAGACTCATTGCTTCTCTTGAATAAATATTGTTTATAGGCTTTCACCTGCTTCTTGGTCAAACAGGGAAGCCAACCAACCTGTGAGGAAACACCTGGAGGAGGGACAAGCTTCTCCATTTTCTTCTGAAATTCAAGTTTAGCGGCAGCCACTCTTTCATCACACAGCTCCTTCTGGGACAGCACCTGGGAGTGACAATGGGTCCTACACATGTGCACAAGCACACACATTTAGTTATATATGTATAGAGCCAACAGTAGTTAATGTGCATGTGATATAACTGGGGCTGAGTGAAAAATTAAGTTTGGCTCATGCCGGCCGCTGACATCAAGACGGCTGTAAGTAACTAAATAAAGTTTTCTTTTAAAAAATAAAAATAAATAAATAATAAACCTGTATAAATATAATTACATGAAGTAATCTTACATGTCATAAGTGAGTTTGTTGTTAAGAGTGTTGATGTTGCCTTGGCAACTCTGTAGCTCCTTCTGAAGCTTCCCCAAATCATCGTTGAGCTGATTCAGCTGACCTACAGTCCATCCGATATTAAGACATTAACATACAGATACAAACACAATCGTGCAATTTTTCAGCAGAGCTCTGCTGGCATTGTTTGAGAAACAGAAGTTAAATGTTACCTTTGAGTTCCTGTATGGTCTTGGTGCTGGAGGAAATGTTCTGTTGCAATGTGGCCTAGAGCAAAAAGCACAGACGCTATCAATACCCCTCCCTTTATTTCTGTACAGTTTGCAGTTTTGAGTGTTTTTGGTTGAGTTTAACATGCATTCTGTGACCATTTAAACTGCCTGTGGTGTTTGATGGCACCTTTTCTTGGATGCAGGTGCTCTGGGCCCCCTCCAGTTGTCTCTTGTAGACATTTTCTATGTGGCTGATCTGCTCCCTCTGTCTCTGGATCTCCCCCTGGAACTCATTCTTCTTCAACTCTACTGCTCCACGCTCTGCTGCACCACGTCGCACCTGGCCCTCCAGTTCATACAGCTTAGTCTGTGACACACACAAAGATGAAAAGATAAGACTGGCTCAGGGATACTGACTACGTTATCTCTTTGTCTGCCTCTCTTTTTTTTCCAGGTCTTTCATCTGTACTCAAGTCATACTATTTAGCCAGAAAAGGGCACACGTAATGATAACAATCAATTCAATGGAGCCGTGCACACTGGAAAAACACTGAGCAGAGAGGAACTGACAGACACTGAGTTTATAGTAATACAATATTGGCATGTTACTTTAGCCCATGACAGTAAAAAGACATGGCAACAGTGGCTAAAATTTTTCTATTGGCCTCAGATTTATCCTGTTCTGCAATGCAAATATGCAAGAATTAATTTAGTTCAGCAACCTGCATTATTATAGGATGTGTTCTAAATGAACAGGCTATTGTATAAGTGGTAAAAGGAAATAACATAGTGCAAAAAACATCAACTAAAACTTTGAAAATACTTAAGCCAAAATGAGGAACATTACTGACAACACATATCTAGCTTCTGCAGAAAGGAATAACGCACTGGTGCTGCACATCTTCAGTGACAAAGCAAGGTCACAAGACCAACATGTTTCATCGTCACAGAGCCTGCAAACTGTAAACATGTCAGACAAGGTAAATTCTGGAAGCAAGAAGCTGTCACTGCAAGAATCAGATATCAATGTCAAGAAAACAAATGGACTGCTTGATAATGATTTACAAAACAAGGCATTTCAAATTGCATTCAACTTTTACTTCATTATGTATTTACTTCAGAGCACACAGTGACCGCAAGTTTTAGACACTGTTGTTTTTTTTTTGTTGTTTCGGGGGGCGGTTTCCTGTAACAGTTCTAAAGGTGACATTTTCAGTTGCAGTTGCAAAGCCACAGAAACATATTTAGGTTAACCTACTTGTAGCTCCAGGTTGCGGGAACTTGACACCCAGTAGTTGAAGCCCAGAACCAAGATACAGGCGATCAGAGCGGCAATCATTAGAGGTGGTGATCTTCCTCCTCGGCGTCCGTTCCCCAGTCCTCCCATAGCTGTCTACGAACTGGATACATACACACAAAAAGAATCAGGACACACTTTCCACTGATTCTATGATTTCATGTTTTAAACAAGTTTTGTTTTTGTTTTTTGTTCATAATAACAATATATGAGTGTTGTTACTAAGGAAGATTGGGATTTCCTGATTTCTTCCTGTCTGTTGCTGTCATTAAGGTGTGCTGTGGAATTAGAATAAATTATATCATTATATATATATTGCAAATTTCCTCTTGTGGGACTAATAAAGGATATTCTGTTCTATTCTATAGCTGCAGTGCAAGCCAGATGTTTGCTAATTGTGGAAAGGTTTACTTTACTTTATTTTCTTATCTTCTCTTTTCCTATTCCATCATATTATTAGACAATGCAACCACAACAAGCTGTGTGTCTATTAAAGGATCTTGCGTAAAGATCATTACAGTCTGGAGTTGTTTTGGTTGTGTAGGTTGACTTTTGGGCATGTACGAAACTCAATATGAGGCCTGGAAAGGGTAGCAAGCTACTTCTGCTTCTAAAAAGCTATTGCCAGACCAAGCTTGTGTCCTAAGTGTCAGCAAAAAAACAAAACACTGAGCACAGGAAATGTTATCTGACCATACAGACAAGCATCAGGACATGTTGAGCAACTCCATTAGAGATACTGTATATGTGCAGCTTTGTTTCTATATACCCCAATATCACGATGATATTTTCAAGAACATTCATAGCACAAGCCTGCACAGTCACACTGCCAAATACTCAATGCTATAGAGAGCAAAAAGAACTGATTTATCTTCAGACTGCTGAATGATCTAAAATATTGAAACCTGTATAAAAAGTAAGGAGGGCACTTCCAAGGGCCTGTATGTGCTGAAATTTAGCAACAACTTATTTAAAGCTCCAAAGTGCAATAGTGCAGTGTTACTTCACTGGTAGTATCATACTGTCTGGTCGTGGTAGGGCATTCTGTCCATGTAGTCAATATGCATAACCCTCATTACCATGTTCTTTCAATATGCAAATAATCCAGGAATGACAATGGTGCAAAGAAATATCTAAAACAAAAGGTGGCAATCTCTTCCGTTGAGTATTTCTTGCAGATTTCTTTTAGATTTAATATAACTGGACTTTACTGCTATAACATTGTGGCTGTAAATCAAAACCACACATTACAGCCAATACTTAAGATCAGTCCTGATTTCCCTGAAGGAGAAAGGGAAGAGTCGTGCGAGCCTATCACTGGACGCTGATTTGACTGTAGTTGCACAGCAGCAGTAACTTTACAGTAAAAATCAGGCAGCCAGACTAAGGTCAACCTCACAAATCACCAACACCGCGATCCGAAATTCTGGCGTATATGACAAAACCACAGAACAGGCCTGGAGCCAGGTTACACCGTCAACATTTTAGATAGTAATTAGCCACACCTTAGTAACTGAAAACATTTGAAAGCTAGTAAAGAGGACCCCTTTGCTTTACCGTCAACTAAATTCAGGTCAGGAAATGAGCTCTGAAATTGTACCATTATAGATGGTAATAACAGTCAGCACACAAACTGAGGAAATTATACATATATTTTACCATGTATCAAAAGTTTGGAAGCCAAGGCAACAACGCATTGTACTAAACTAAGCATAATTCTGTAAGTGATAATATTTGAGGCAATGCTAAAAGCAACTGGCGCAGCCACTCTACGTTGCAAGCTAACGCTAACGTTAGCATTTAACACTCAGCTAATGCTAGCAGCCAAACCGTCCACTCACCGGGTATATTCGACAGTCCGAAAAAAGAACCAAATGTATGGAGCGATACTTGGTGATATATTTAACAATCTCACCGCGTCCTTCTGGTAATCAATGAAGAACTGACTCCAGGTAGCTAACTCGCATCCATTCTTGCTATGCAAACAGCCGAGCCTGTGTGTGTTGGCCAGACTGGGAGTATTACAATCAGGTGATGCGTTTGTTGCGGTACGAAAAACTGGAATTTCAGCGAGAGCATAGTTTTACGAATGAAATATCAAAAACACAATCCCCAGTGTATAAAGGGCTTTTGTAAGATTACTGTCTAAATTAAGGGTACAGTATTTTGCTGCAAAATGTATGTTAATATTTCGAACTCAGATCACCTTGTTTGCTGTCTATTGCTAGATATTTAAACTACCAAGTATACACTTTACGAAGAGCATGGAAAGCAACACGGGCAACTGTAGATGCTACTATGAGGAATCTGATGCTTAATAAGATGAAAATAGAACTAAATAAATTTAAACTTTTGAATCCCTAAAACTGAGAACTTAAAATTTAGGTAGCATTTTAATAAAAACGTTGAAATCGACCATAGAGTAAACTAAAATTATTTATTTTACAAATGCATACATTTTATTTATATTGTCCTTAAGTAGATTTCCTGAGCCCCCATTTGCCCCAAATAATTACAAGAATTCACGGTCCAGTGCAGAATCAGTAATTTTGCTGTATATACAGAAAATCCCAGCAGACACACGGACATATGCAAAAATATCAAAAATGAACACTGTCTTGAAAATGGCTAGATTATTTCACATTCACTCAGACTACTACTAAGGATGTTTACTGGTACATCATATATGACGTCATTCACAGTCCAACTGAAGATAGAAATAAATATGTAAAAGGATTATGTTTATCATACATTTACAAATTCTTACAGAAAATAACAGACTGGACACTGCAGTTCATACCAGTCATGTCATTTCGGAAATATAGGCCACATACAGTCCATATACACAACATAAAACAGAACAGATGCAAATAGATTTCCCTTGTGTGCATGTTTCATTTCATCTCAGGTACAGTAGTCACTTTCATTTTACACAATAGGTTAAGGCTTTTGATGAGAAACATCACTGTACAATTACTGAGCTCTTCGTATAAACCAGTAAAATACACTTTATTAATGCTGTGGTTTTCATTTTCCTCCATTAACAGATACGATGTCTCAGATACAGTCTACTTTTATTTCCTGAGATATAATCCTTTGGATCCAGATTTCTTTCGAAAATAATTTAAATGTAAATAATTCATTTTATTTCCAGCGCGTACTAGCTTTTTGCTTTCCCTCCACATCCTCAGTCTGTCACACATCGTCAAAGATGCCTTTTAGTGGAGGTGACAGAGACAGGTAACGTCCTCCTGCAGATCTATGATGTTAAACACAGAGGCACAGAGTAAGTGAGACAGAAAGACAGTTTGACATCATATGATTTAACCATGGAGGACATAACTGTATTCAGCTTTAAGCACACATTAAACACGTTCAGTTCAGTGAAAAGCAAACCTTCTGTTTGGTGAACCGTCATCACTGGAGTAGTCCTGCAGTAAGCTGGCCTGCTGTTCCTCCTCTGTCTTTCCATCTCTTCTAGTGAACGTAATATCTGAGAATTAAAAAGATACACACACACACACACAATACTGTGAACACAACGACTTCTTGATGGATTTAAGTGACCTTGATCCACAAAAGGTTTGTATGAATGAGAACACAGAGGGGAGAGTTGTAAGATGCTACATGGATTCAGATTCAGAAATTGTCACTATTTTTGTTGGGCTTACACAATTTGCTTTATATATGTACGATGAGCTGCTTTAACTTGAGTCTCTGACACTAGAAACTAAGAATAAATTCCTGTGGGAGCAGACAGAGACAGAGTTTGGTGGGTGTTGCATGTTCCAAAGCAATCCAACCTGAAACACTGCAAGGTCTCTATCTCCACGCACCTTATGTGGGTGGGGTGCTTTATGGGGAAAAGGGCAGATGTTTGGTTCCCTACATGAAACAGCAAGTCTAGTGGTCAACTATTTGTAAACAAACTCATAAAACTAACACAGAAATGCATTAAAGATCAAATACAGTTTGTTGAATCAGTTGCAGCAGCTCTGAGCAACAACAAAATATTTTATTTCAAAGTTATTTTAGTTTTTCTATAATTCCTACCATTTTTCTTCTCTAATACAGGACTGGTCTGGTCACCATTTAACTCAGTGTAACCAGTTCTCGTCCTCCCAGTGGCTCCCTGGACTCCATACTGCTCCTTCCAGGCCTGAAACCAAAGCAGGCACACTTAGCACAAACCAGTAGAACCAGTGAGGCAACGTACTGAACAGATTGTCTTGCCCTCTGACAAAATTGTGAGAGAAATTATTTGATGTGTAAAACTGTCCCACCCATCTTCGATTTTGTCCTTCCTCAGCTCTCTGTCTTCTCCTTCTCTCTACAAAGGAACAAATTATAAAAGAAATAGTCAAAAAGTTTGTGAATCTTTGTTTATTAACATTAAAGAAAATGGGCAAATTAAAAAGCAGAAAATATTGCTCTGACATAAACTGCCTCCCCTGGCACTGATCATAGAAACTTTGTATTTACAAGGTTTTTCAATTAAACGAATCCCTTCGTGCCTTTAAAAGGCTTAGAGGTAATATTATACCTTTGCAGTCTCAACATGCAAATTCATCCCTGCTTCTCAGTTGCAGCTCGACTCTGCTCAAACACTGTGAAACTTCTCTTCACTACACAATGGAGAATTGTAATGGAGTAACTGAGCTCTACTGTATATGGTCAAACCTAAAACAGTTTCTGAAGAAGAGGCGCAAACTGTAGGGTCACCTATAATTTGAATATTTCAGAAAAGTAATGTATTTCATGGGTTGCTCTCTACAACATAAGCAACATACTGGTAATATAGATAGAAAACAGATAATATGACTCTTCAGTTTGATGACAATATTGAACAGCTTATAATGTGTCACTGATGTTATATAAAGGCTCAAAAGGCTCACAATTTTTCCTTTTGCAACTTTGTAGCTGAAAAAGGAGCATGTCTCTTCTTCCCTGCTTCTGCCTTGATATGGAAGGTTGACATGATTAGTTCCTTTGGTTTATTACATATAAAACCTAAATCCATGTCTTTGAGACTGCCATTAGTACATTCAGCCATGAAACTGACTGCTTATTTTACTCATAATATGTCCTCTACTGTACAAAAAATATGTTATGAAAGAAGATATGAGAAAGAGATTTACAATAAAACAACAAGCTAAATAAAGAACTTGCTATATTCAAAATGAGTTTTTAGTTGACTAGAAAAAAAAGAACTGATCACATCTGCATTGATTTTTATGCAAAAGGTAATAAATGAGATGACGTGACTGCTTTGAAAAAACACCATCAGACACAGCAAGTGAGCGAATCTGTGATGAAACTACCTCTTCTGATGAGTTCCCTGCCTTCATCCACCAGGTCAGAGGCCAACTCATCATCAGCAATGTACTGATACAAGCCCAGGAGGTTCAAACAGCGAGAGCCCAGACTAAACAAATCCCAACAAAACACACAAAATTACACACATACTGTTATATGTATATTATATTCTTGATGTGCAGCATAACAAATAAAATTCAACCATGAAGGTTTCTCAGAGCAGATTCTTTCTCCACAGACGTCATGTGCAGGACGGATAATCAATTATCTATCAGCTGATCAGACTACATGACCAGTGCAGGCAAACTGATACACTGGTGCAATCCTGTCTGTGGCAAAGAGGTGGATAGTGTGAATATCTAACCACATTTGGGTACTGATACAGGACAGAGAATACAAAGGAAAAGGACATGTTCTTTGTTGTTGTACTTGATACACAGAATGTAAAAAGTTAGCGAAATACAGCATTTCAAGCACATTTAGCAAAAAATAATGTTCTATATTTGCATAATATTGCACTTGACACAGGTGAATATTTACTTTATACATACTTTGTACATTACAGCCAAAACTTTACAGAATTTTTGAAGCTGTTGCTGATATCACTACTTAGAAGTTTAAAATCTGATAATGCAAACAAATATGTTTTATTAGTAAACTGGACCAACATATAGACTTAGTGGGACACTAGAAAGCTAAATAATACTCTTTCTGGTCAATGATCTCTGTAAAGGAGACACTGTTTGTAATTTACTGAAATATCTCTAATAGCTCACATCAACATTATTAAATGAAATTGCCGAAAACAGTGTTTAGTTATTAGTGGCTTACTTGTAAAAAGTGGCAAAGCAGAGCAGCAGCACCAGCATTGGATAATAGATGTAGAAGCCATCCGATATGAAAGACAGCAGATGCATAGAGCCCATAATCTGACAGAGGGAAGGAAAAAGAGACACTGCATTACTACATTTGGTGTGGTAACAAAGGGGATTTGACATTTTTGCATGTTTTTTTGTACATTCAGTATTTCTTGACAGTGGCTTTTGTGTTATAGGTGCATTATACATGTTTATTAGTACAACTGTCTGCGTTTGTGTTGAATATGTGGAACCTACAGAGGTGTAGGATGTCTGTATTCTGTCCTGGTGTGAGACGGCAGAGTCCATATGAATCAGGCCCAGAAAGTTAAGGCACAAAGGAGGAGTCAGACGGCAAAACAACCTGAACAGAAAAAAAGTATACAATACAAGCGTATGTTAATGGGTGGTAACATCACGTAGGACCTGACGTGGCCCTGTCACATCAACGCCCCGGTGAAGAAAGCTCGACAGGGTCTCTACCACCTCAGATGCTGAGGGACTTTAAGCTCCCTCTCAAGGTGCTCAGGAACTTCTACACCTGCACCATTGAGAGTGTTTTGCCTGGGACTATCACCACCTGGATGGACAGCAGCAGCCAGCAGGACTTCTTAGCCCTGAGGAGGGTGGTCCGCTGGGCTGAGCGCACCATCAGAACCACCCTCCCCAACCTGAAGGACATTTACAACAAACAATGCAGGTTAAAGACAGGGAAGACAGTGAGTGAGCCCACCCACCCCAGCCACAGACTGTTCTCTCTGCTGCTGTCATTGTTTCGGTCTGGAACAGGTGCTCAATGCATTTCACTGCGCATTGTACTGTGTGAAATTGTGTTTCTGATAAATAAAGGTCTTGAATCTTGAATCAAGCACTGTACCACAGTGTGAGAAGTGAATTCTGCTTCCACTTTAAAAAATGATCTCTAACACTGTTCACAGGTGTGAAATAAAAAAAAATCCAACAACAAAACAAAACAAAACTGCAAGATAAACAATGTGTACAATGTGATACTAAAATTAAAAAAAAACAACATTTGATTGATTGAACCAAGACCATATTTCAAAATACTTTATTTCTAAAACTGTGAAATATAATCCTGATAATGTGAAGGACTTACATGCCACTGAACTGCAGGCTGTAAGCATCAGTCTGGTGATGTGGAACCAGGTTGTAGTAGTTGAAAACTCGTATCCTGAAAACTGTGGAGTACACGCATATGCACATGAAGAGGATGATGACAAAGGACGCCATCTAGGGGAGAGAAACAAAACAACAAGTGGAAAATGGACAGGTTAGTTGGACTAGTTCAATGCATTACATCTGAATGGAGCACACTAAACAGTACAAACTGTGTTTGTTCATGGCACATTTATTACTAATGTTATAATGCAATGAAGGTTCATGTGTTTACAAAGCAAGAATTTATTTACTTTGAAAAATTCTACTGAAGAGAAATTAAAAAAGAAATACAATGTGCATGTTTACCTCGATGCAAACGTAGTTGTAGTGTTTTTCAGCCATCTGAATAAAGACAGCAAACAGAGAGAGGACTGGATGTGTGCTGAAGAAGGTGCACTCAGACCAGACCACTGCTGCAGACAGAAGACACAGGACAACCGCCAGCAGCCTGCAGAAACCCTGTCTGAACACACACTCCCAGTACCACTCTGAGCACCACAAACACACACACACACACACGAATGCAAATGATGGAGGAACATTTAAACTGGCATCTGAGTTACAGAGGCAAAGAAAAGAACATGATATATATTTTTACCATAAAGACTGAAATAACAGTTGTAATGGATCCAAGTGTTTCTCTTTCTTTTTTGTTAATAATGAGGTAATGAGAGATGTCAATAACTAACATTATGATTCGTTAAACACCTGAATAGAGTTTAATCACATCATGTGTCACGCTTGAGCACTTCAACAATACTAAAAAAAACAGTGGTAAGTTTAAGTGCTGTGAGCTTTGAATAGACGATGATCACAATAATTCAACTGTATTAGAGGAAGTCTGGGATACATAAAGTGTGTTACAAAGCCCATATTTAGCTGTCAAAGAAAATAAAATGTGTTGAAAAGATGAAATGTGATGTGGCTAGTTCAAAAAAGACATTTATTTCAACTACAGATCATCAGAGCATAGACTACACCTTCATAAAACAATAAAAAAATATATATTTAAAACAGATTTTTAAAGTCATTTGCTCGACCCTTAGGATCTGCATTTATACTCTTTAGAAGGCCAAAATAAATAAACTACATAAAATAGCATTACATTTAAGATTCCAAGGAAATGCTGTTGTAGGTGGAGAAATTTGACCATTGGTGGAAAAAACATTTTAAAATACTTAGGTTAATGAGACACATAAGTTATTTCATTTAGAAGTCAACCAAAGAACAAAGTTTAGTGAGAAATTTATTATGTACCACAAAATCAAAAAACTCATTGTAAAGCAGCTGAGTCACTGTACTGTAGTTACTCCATCTCTGAATTTAGGATTTTGGCAGACTCAACTCACCCACAGTGGGAGTGTAGATGAACCTGCGGATCCAGCCATGGTGTGCTAAAGGGAAGCTGCGGGTGAAGCGTCGGAGAGGACTGCTCTTACTTTTAGCAACATCCTCCAGATGAAAAGCCTCTTCTAACAAAATCAGCCACTGAACCTGAGTCTGTCTGTGTCTCTGCACTGCAGAAATGACCTGAAACACACAATTTAGATATTATTTATTATTCACATTTCTATATGCTGCCATATTTTGCATTGTTTGTTTTAAAATCTGAGATCAATGATAAAAATACTTACTTTTTTATGAAGGTTAAATAAGGATCTTTTGGTGGGAAGCACATTCTGTTCACCATGAGAGCTTTCCACATTCCTTCCCATCTCTTCTTGGTACTCAATGGGACACTGAAATAAGATGAAAGCTGTTCCATTGACCCCAACTGTACAAACTAAATATGCAATATTCGATTTAGATAAATTAGATTAGAAAACTTTGGTTTAAAGAACAAATTACCTGGAGTTTATCTCACCTTTGTCAGAATGGTGTCCACACACTTCCTGAGAAAGTGGTTGTACCTGACTGATGCATGGACATCTGCCACTTCCTATAAGAAATATTAAAGAAAAGCTTAAGCCAAAATGACACCAAGAATGTGGTTGATTCATAAAACATGACAAAAAGTTTAGATTCATGAAAAGTGTATTGAGAGATTTCCTACAGTAAGCATTTTCTAATTTCGCTATTGCTGGGATTTATTCTCTTAAGACTATTTCAGCATAAAGCTGTTTCTAAATCCTCACGTCCATGACATCTGCGAGGTTCTCCTCCGCTGCTGCCTTCTCTGTTGCCATTTTTGCTGCCTTGAAGTAGGTCTTCGACAGCAAGTAAACATGGGAAGAGGAGAGCCAGTAGGAACGTGGGATCTCCACCAGACCGTAGCCCAGCAACAGCACCAGAAGGAAGAGGCCCCAGGTATTGGCAGCTGTGATACCGATGGTCAGGAGCTCTGCCCTGCACCAGTTTTACAAAGGAAATGAAATAAATGAAAAAAATAAAGCTCAGACAACAGTGCCAGATTAGTCAAAAGTGCAAATTTTTTTTCCATCTTTTCAATTATTTCTATTTGAATTAAAGTACACTTGACATACCATGTGTGGTTCCACAGTGAGTGAGCAGACACATAGATGAGCAGAGAGATGAAGATAAGGAGGTATGTGCCATAATAAATTGCATTTTCAATTAGAGCTGTTTTAATCTTTCCAACCATGGAGAAAGCCCCTGACTGTGCATAAGACTGCATGAAGGGCAGCAGCAGCCTGTAAACACACACACACACACACACACACACACACAGCAGGAAGAGAGTCAATACACTCAAACTAATTGTTTTATGTGATATTCGAGTTAGTGTCTTAGCGTGTTAAGAGTGTGTTGATGATCTCACCATGTAAGAAACTGAGACGTCCAGTATACTACTCTCCAAAACACAGGCAGGACACCATCCGGGATGTAACTCCAGGGCTCCACACACACTTTTGTGGTACTGTAACACACACCCACACAAACACACAGAGGTGAAATTATAGGCATGTAAACACACAGTTCCATAAAGCAAAGATAAAGCTGTTTTACAGTATCTAGAAGTATGAAAGGGCTGCACAGTGACTCGGTGGTTAGCACTGTTGCCTTGCAGCATGTGTGGGTTTTCTCTGAGTTCCTCTCTGGCTTCCTCCCACAGCCCCACAAATACGCTTAACTGGTAATTCTAAATTGTCCGTGAGTGTGCTTGTCTCCATATGTAGCCCTGTGATAGACTGGTGTCCAGGGTATGCCTTGCAACATCATAACTTTAACACAACAATACGCTCTTTACCCAAAGTGTGACTTTGCCATCATTTGATGTCACCAAAATCTGAAAATTTCAAAAACCAACACTTAGCTGCCTTAAAGGTCAGCTCAAATTACTAAAAAACAACTCACTCTATAAACCTAAGTCAATATGATGAAGTTAAAATAACAAACTAAGCAGAAACAGATGAAGTGAGGTACTTTTTGGAAAGTCGTGTTGCTGCTGACACCATAAATGGATTTTACTTCACTTGTTACATTAGGGTGGAAACTGAAATCTCAGACACGGTTATCTTTAAATTGGACAAATGTCACCAATATTATCTGCCATAAGACGCCGTAAGAAATAAGCAAAAAAAAAAATGTTTTTAAAAATCTCAAAACCTAACCAAAACAAACACTTCCATGACTAGACACTCTACTTAGGCCCTCACTGCACTAATATAATATCACTGAGTCAATAAGGTCACACAGTCACAGCAAAACCTTTTGTATGAAGAACACAAATCAAGAAAACAATAGACCAGCACAGTGACAGCAGCTGCACTGATAATGCATCAGACAACAGAAAAGGCCAAATATTTGTTTGACTTTTGGTTTGTCATTTGGAATTTAATCCACACAGCTTGACAACATCAAATTGACAAAAGAGTAGAAAGAACTGAGAGTCATAATACCATAAACTGCTGAGAATAAATTCCATGGCAAATTATATATATATATATATACACACACACACCATCAAATATGTGGCTTCTGTTAATTAAAGAAAATAAATGTCATGAACAACACAATGCTACTTAACCAAAGACAAAAACCGATAAACTGAATATTTACAGCTTTTGCCAATATACTGTATATAATGCAGCACATTGGATTGCATCTGAAAGCAGCTGGAGGAATGAATCATCTTGAATCTAACAAACTATGGCCTTGGTTCTGATGCATCAGACAATATCTTACCTATGAGATGAATGAGGAAGCGAGCCGGCCTCAGAGTGAGTTATGTGTCTTACTCCAGCTACAGAGCCAGTGCGGTTGGAACTGTCATCAACACACTGCTTGTAGATGGTCTGAGAAAAGAGCAGAGGTCACATATCTAAATGTTAAATTGTACAGGTAAACACCAGAGCCAAGAGCAGTGTAGATACACACACAGCTCAACCTCAATCAGTATGAGATAACTCTCCAAAGCACGCACAAACTGTTGTCGATGCTGTTTTTCCCCCTGAGACAATATTCAATACCTATCAAAGCAAATGCATCAAACACTTAGCATGGTCTCATACCGTGCTGACATCAAGTGGCAGGATGAAGACGATGAGGAAGCAGAGGTACCAGGACAGCAGCGTCCCCAACAGCACCAAGCGCTGCTGCTTCCACAAGTCTCCATAACGCTGGAGGAGGTAGAGGGCCAAGAAGAACACAACTACGACCACGATGGCCAGCGCAGCACCACTCATAGTGAGGAGTGAAGTCAAGAAGTCATGATGACAGACTGTTGGAGGCCAAGAGGCTGAGAGAAAAGGAGACAAGAGAGGCACTTATCTTATCTGCTGGATAACAGGGCGAAACAGCTCGACCTCAACACTCAGGGTAAAGGATGATGAGATAGTGAGGGGAGAGTAGTGAAGAAACAACCAGAGAAAGAGCTGAAGAAAGGAAGGAAGAAAGGAAAGAAGGAGAAATAAGGAGAAAAGGCAAATAAGGTGTTTTAGGTGCAGTGTTGACTTTATAAATCTACCTGCACTGTATTATAAAATACCACATGACGACTATTACTGCTGACTTAGTGTGCCAGGGTCAACAATTCCAACGAGTTTGAAGAGCCGTATTGATTTGTGAGAAAGGAAGACATGAATGGGTGCCAGATATAACAGGAACAATACAACCAGGAGGCTGAAACTTAAGGATGCATTTATAAAAGTCAGCAAAAATATTAATTATGAATTTACTTTTTTTCTAGTAAACACTTAAATCTTAATCTCGTTTGCTTTGCTGGTTTTATTGTTGTTGTTTTTTTGTTTTTTTGTTTTTTTGTTTTTGGTTTTTTTGCATTTCCAGGGTAAACTTGGGTGACCACTATTTGTTTTCATGACGGTCACACACTGTGGTCATGCTTGATAACAAATCAAATGAAAATACACGAAAAGATAAAAAATTAAGAAGATAAGATAAAATACAACCGCGATCGTTTGGACGTGTTGTCGTCTAGACTGTTTGTTTCTGTATGTTTTCGCTGCTTTACAAACAAAGAACGTCTCATTACAGGAAGCAGAACAGAAGTAAATCTTACCGTTTTAGATTCTTCTCTCAGGCTGAAGCTGGTAAACCGAAAAACTATCTGAATTCACTGTCACATTATGTTCACCCGGAGTCCAGCTCGACAAATGTACACAACGTTTGAAACGACATTACGTAACAAAGGCAAAGACCGCGCGGGATCATGGGTATTGTAGGAGATTCGCACTCGTAAACAGGAAACAGGTCATTGACATATTGTAGTTCTATTAACCTTTAGATTCATGAGTGATAGGACCCTATGAACTTCTATAATGGGGTCAAAAATAACCAGTATAAGAATCAGTGTGTTTTTATGCCATTTTTTTTTACATTTTGGTTAAGAAAAATCATTTTTTTATTTATGTATTATTGTTTGTATTGTATTTCTGTGCCCACGGGAATTATTTAATGATTGAAATATGTTAAAATTTTTCAGTGTACAACATATTTTGAACATTTAATCACTGAAAAAGAAGAATATTGCACAGAAAAGAAATAGAAGAATGTCAACATCCATTCTGTTGACATTTTCCTCTAACTGTTGTTACTCTCCGTCCCTCCAAATTTGCGCCCTGCATCACCTCTTGTATGATATCATCAGTGATCTTGAAGAGCTTGGGGTAGTAATACAAATACTACAGTTTCTTTAAAAAGTATAAAAAGCAATTAAAAAATTTAAATGGAATGATATCAAAAACATATGTCTTGAGGAATAGCTGAAATATGAAATAAGTAATACTTTTCATGACAAAAATATTGCAAGAAAACCAAATGATGTAGCATTCACTTCTAGATCCAGCCACATCACTGCCAATATCAAAACACTTGGTCCTTGTGGCATTTCTGACCTGAACATGTGTGCGTGTGTGTGCGCGCGCGCGCGCGCGTGTGTGTGTGTGTGTGTGTGTGTGTGTGTGTGTGTATTATTAGTCTAACAAACAATTTGGCTGACTTTATGTTAATCTAATAATGTTATGCTATGTAGTGCTATATTAGCGTACAGTAGCGCTAACTTGCTAACTTAAATTCTTCACTAAGCACCCCTGTTGATTGGTGATTTGACTTTATTTTTATGTATGTCAGGCTTTTTAAATATCAGTGATGATAAAGTTAAATACAAAAATACAATGTTATAATATATTCAACTGTGATTTGTCTTTTCCCATTAATTTTAAATTAAAATATCAATCAAGATGAATGTATGTGTTATCTAATATTTATATTGGAGTTAAAGTAGGAGCAGCAATAAACTTTGAAAATAAAGTTCATGTTATGCATAACTAACAAGCTTACTTAGAACACAATTGAAATTATAAGTAAAATGAAGATAACACAGAAACTGAGCTACTTAGATTTTCTGGCTGATGATTTAACAGATTATTAAAATTAATCAAAAATAAAATAATTTTAAAAACATGATGTCAGTTATTAGTATAACCAGCCATACATACAGTTTATTAGATAGGGTTCATTGTATTTTTTTTATATTTAATTCACAGGAAGAGTAAAAAGAAACATCTAGAGCTGTCATATATTTTATAATTCTTTGGCTTGATTCCATTTTTTCTAGCAGCTTATGCTGTATTTAAAGAAAATATACAAAAAATAATCTACTGTTAGACTTAAAAAGTGTTTTTTTTAATCGAAATGGCTGGTTTGTTGAACAAACCTTGCTTTGTTGTTTAAGTGGCAAAATGTTAGTATGGAAGATAAAAATGAAACTTGTGTATAATACAACCTTGACCTTTGAGCACTGATTTACAATGTTTTTTTTTTATTTTGTTGCAGTAATTTTGTTGCAGTAGTACTGTTTCAGTTTCCTTTGCAGACTCACACACTGAATAATAAACAAAACAATTATGCCAAGAGTTTTTCAAACATGCATTCTGCCGTTTCATCAGTGAAGAAGTAATTAGCACACACAGTAACATGCATCACTCTCCAAACTGTCTTTTAAATCCAGTAGTTTCAGCTGAATAGATTTGCAAAAGCTCCTCGTGGCGGTAAGGGCCAAAATTTACTTCATAGAAGATTATTGTTTAATTTGAATGACCTTCTGATCCAACCATTTTGATGCAAATTTACTCACATTGATCGTGTTCACTTTTTTCCCCCCAGACACATATTGGGTCAGACTTACTCAGCTCTGAAGTATCTGGTGTAGGATTGTTGGCTTCAACAGCAAATTAACAGATGTTTTGGTGCAAGACTCCAAACAACAACTGAGACGCCATGGTTACAGAAACAAGTTCTAATATGCTTTTCACGTAAGTAATCTGCAGTAGTTCCTCACAATTTTACATACAATTGTTTGGTTCATTATGAAGAGAAATAATTCAATGCAGCAATGCAGAAAATAAATCACTTCAACATGAGATTCACATGATTATTATATATTATATTGTTATATTTGGTCAAAGTTTAGAATGCAGAGATGAGCTTGCATTTTCTTTAAAATCAAAAAAATATTGTTGAGACACTGATGCCATCTATGTGACCTTCCCTTCCACTCCTTAATGCCTCCTTAATTAACAGAAAGTAAATAGTAATGTTCCTGTTGTGCTACAGGGCTTTGGGCTTTTCTCTTGGTCTAAATTGCTTCCAGCCAGCAAAAGTTCAAAATTGCAAAATTAAGGAACAAAAAAGAAAACATCCTCAATCCATTTCAGTTTGGGAGGAACATCCACACATACAGGTCGTCGGCATACAGTGGGCCCAATATGTTGAAGCAGACAGCGCGGTGCTCCAACAAAAAGTCCACGTGGCCCAGCAGATCCAGGCACAGATGCTCCACAATATTCAAACAAACAGACCAGTCTTCAACTGCTCGGGACACACCCAGCGCATTCATCCACACTGACCCAAAAACATCCAGAGATTCTGGCCAGTCCTCCAGGAGATCGTCCACGAGCTCCATCTGGTCCGTAAAACTGCTTTGGATTCACATTGATGATCAGATAAATCCTGTTTATGCCAGAGGACTCATCCATAGAGGCTGTGTTTGTCCATTTGCAGGCTTTGATTGCTCTGACACGTTACTCTTGTTGCTCCGTTGCTCTGCCTTTGCCTTGTTTCTGCAGTGCTGGGCTAATTGGCTTGATCCAAACAGTTATAGGGCAGATAAAACCCACTGGCAGGTGCTTAGTGTGTTAGTGTGACCATCTGTCAGCCCGGATTCTCACCTTGAGCTCTTATCTTATCTCTCGGATTAGAGGAATCAGGTGTGTGGCCATTCAGGCCCATATACTCTTATATCTTCGGTGTCCTCGTTCATAAAACCAGCTTCAGTGTCATATAGTACCGCATTGTTTGAAGAATATAGATTGATCCAGCTGTTTTTACCTCATTGCTATGAGATATTGAGCTATAAGGCAGATGTATTAATGTCAGCATATCTTTCTGAATGTCTGTGGACTGTGAGAAGAAACAAGAAAACTGTTGGTAGAAACTGAAAAAGAGTATCTTCTTAAAGGAAACACCTGCTGCATAACCGCAACAGTAAATTAGACATTTACATTTTGGGCATGTATATTTATTTGCTCTTGCAGAGAAATACATAAGAATATTGATACAGCTTTTGTTTCAATCTGACTATGAATACTAAAAATGACAAAAGGTTTTTATTATTATTATTATTATTATTATTAACTTGTATGTTTGGTAAACTGCAGTATTTGTATTTGTCGCCACTAGATGGAGGCAATGAATTTCTTCTCAAACTTCCTCAGTACTGCACAGTCTAATAAAGAGGAAGATGAAGCAGATTTGAATCCTTTTAACAAAAAAATAACCTCTCCAATAATGATGAGAAAAATGTAATTTAATGTTCATATGTTTAAAAATCAATGTCATATCTTTCAAAGTTATTGAAAAACAAACTGTGTGTACAAATTCACACAACTGTGTGTAAGACCAGTATGCTGCTGCTGATTGTGATTATTGAATTGATTGTGGTTCTTCTTATTGATACGAATCTACTAAAAATGTCAAACAATCTTGTTAGGTGTTATTCATTAGGAAAAACAATGATCGTACACGGACGCAACAAACCTGCCACTTATTAACCTCACAGACAGTTTAGACTCAGTGAAACCAGGCTGTGATGAGGTGAGATGCTGGTCATCTTTTCATCATGCTATTGTTTTCTCTTTATTTATACTGTTGTCATCAATCATTTTATTCTTTTGGCTTCATTGGCTCGTTGTTTACGATAAAAGAAGGGTGTCATATTTTAATATCTGAGAACCTCAAACACTTCTTTAACAAAGATCCGGTCAGGTTTCTGGTCACTCCCATTGGCACTGCAGGGCATAGATTATTTGGGTAACTCAAACTCGTCACCAAAATCTTGTGCCGTCCAACAAAACTATACTAGAATTTACCCCAGCAGGTTTACTTACTGTGTGTTCACTTCTGTCAGTGAGACTTGTTTGAAATTTAAATGCAATGCAACATCATAAAAACCACCTCATTATTGTTGTCTTTGCCTTGGTAGATATTTTAAGTTCATTTTTAGTGGATAATGAATAATGTACAGATCTAAGTAAGTGGCAGCATCAACATTTGGATGAAATAAAAACCTTTTTTAACACAGCAGAGGATGTTTAGGGTCTTTCAAGAACAAAGGTCTGATCAGTAACATTAACAGTGAATCAGTTCCATTTAAACATGTCAGTTTCATTTGTGTAGAGTTTAGAAGCAGTACTGGATTTTCAGGGGAATTTTGTGAAATTTTTAAAAATCTATTTAGGGGATTTTGAAGGTTGGAGGGCTTTTGACACTATCCATCCATCCATTATCTATACTCGGCTTCATCCTCTGTAGGGTCATGCATTGACTGGAGTCTATCCCAGTCGACTCAAGACGAAGGCAGGGGACACCCTGGACAGGTCACCAGGCTATCACAGGACTACACAATCACAGTCACACCTATGGACAATTTAAAACCACCAGTTAACCTGAAAGTATTTTTGGACTGTGGGAGGAAGTTGGAGAAACCCACACTGCATATGCAGAACATGCAAACTCCACACAGAAAGATCTGTCCAGGCCAGGATGCCAACCAGAGATCTTCTTGCTGTGAGATGACGGTGCTAACCACCGAGCAACCGTACAGCCCACTTTTGACTCTAATATTTCCAAAACCTTTTATACGTTTTCAATTACAAGGCGTGAATTCATCTTTTACTTAAGTTGTCAGATTCTCCAGTGAAAGCTCAAATTGCATTTCTCAAGTTAGGAGTAGATCAGGTGGGTATTCAATCTTGTATTTATGTTTTGTTATTTTGAGAATTGACTCTTATTGTGCCCCCATGAGATGCTCTGGAATAAGTCTGATCCATAGAAATCTCACCCTGCAAACCATCCAAAGGACCCACTTCTAATGTCACCACAGAACACCTCAAAAATATCCCATCTTCCCAATGGATCAGCGCTGTTTTGGCAAGACAAGGAGGACCTAGTCTATTCATTCAAATGAACGAGAATGTGTGTCCAAACTTTTGACTGGTAGTGTATATTAAGTCAGGAATTTTAATGTTGTGGCTGACTCATGCATAATAAAACAACATAATTTTTTTTGTTGAATTTTTCTGTAAACATAAATTGAACCTGAAGAGTAACTTGTAACCAAAGCTGTCACAAAGATGCAGTGGAATGAAAAGGTAGATGATAACCGGAGCATAAAATGGAATGGAATGGAAAGTGCAAGTATGTCAGATTTAAAATAACGTTCAATCCCTGGAGACTGGCACGCTAGAACATGTGTGTAGTCTACCATCAATGAAAACTATCTCAAGATGATTAAAAATATATTAGGTTTTCAGTGCTCCATCTTTTCAAAGGTGTCTCATTTTGCCCTTTGGTCATCAGCGGTGTGGAATAGAAAAGGTTTGTTGTTTGTAGGCAGAGGAAGTTTGTTTTCCTGTGTGCTAAACTCTACTGCTTCTGAGCCCAATCTGCTCCTGTTATTGAGTGTCTGGACTTCCTCTGTCTCTTCCTATTAGACACCCTCTGCGTATTCCCTCCATATGTCCTCTTCCCCCCTCTGTCCCTGCCATCACCACCGCGCTCCTTCTCTGCATCCAGACGACAGGCCGCTGGGACCACATCCAGCGTGGCCTCATTCAGATCAGTGAGAAGCTGTGTGAACGACCTCGTCTCCCATCGCGCTCATTGAACAGCTATGAGTGCGCTGAGACCCCTGGGTTTGAAGTCTGTAACATCTGATCCATGGGAAACCCTTGTGCACAATGATGCTGGTGAACAAAGCGGCCCCAGTTCTGTGTGTCCCCAGAGGGCCACGGTAGACTGCAGATCTTATAACCTGTCCTGGATACATCACCCCCATGGGAGTGGACCACTCCCATCTGCAACTACTGGCTGCCAGAGCCGGATAGACTTACACAAACTCACTGCTGCTGAGATTGAGGACATGACTTGTGTGTTTATGTACAAAATTTACTAGCTTTTGTGTGTGAGAGAGAGAGAGAGGGAAAGTGTGTGTGTTTGTGATTCCATGTCTTTTAAACGACCCCATTGGTCACTGACGACATCATATACACCTGAAGCTGCCAAATCATTGACCTTAGCTCCCTCTTCTCCTTCTTTAAGACCTGAAAGAATTCTGTAAATGTGGTTGATGTGCTCGATGAGGGATGGCTCAGGCGATCACTGATTTTTTTAATTTTTAAAGTTTTTTACAGCATGTTTGTCATGATCTGATCCCACACTTTGATCTGGGCACCATTAAAAACTCAAGGCCCGTACGCGGTGGACAATAAATCAATAGATTAGGACTAAGTAACAGAAACTCGTCTGGTTCCACATTCCTCCTGTAATCTGTTTAACAGAACTGAGACTAGACTACTAACTTAAGTATTTGAGGCGCTGCGGTCTCCTAAAGAGAGCAGAGGAGGTGTTTGATCCATAGTGAGACTGGTAAGAGGGGAAAAAGTGGAGTAAAACTCGTGAAAAATGTTGGATGCAAAAAAAGAGAAGGAGAACAAGAAAAGCAAATAAATCTTCCTCTTTTTTTCACATGCCTATTCTGTCATCTCCAACTTAACCACATAGCGAATGGACTACATCACTGACTCACTATCATTCCTTACCCAAACGCACCGGATGTTATACCAAAATAGACTTTTGCACAGATTAAGCAAATACTGTGGAGAGTTGTGGTAGATGGATGAGCACAGACAAACTTACCCTAAGCAGACGAAAAACAGTCTTCCCAAAACACACAGTAAGAAAAAAACTCATTAAATACCCTCTTTATTTATCTACTAATGAAACGTGAGTCCCTATAATAGACAGATTTTTGTCCTCAAAATGAGATTAATAAAAATACACACACACAAAGGCAACAGCTTTTTGTTTTTTGTCCGGACTCCACGGCAATTTGTCACATTCACCTGTTTCTGTTGTTTCTGTGTGTTTTATGGCAGGATCCCTGATTCTTGTTTCCTTTCTTCAATTTACGAGTTGTGCTCATCAGGCCGACCCCATCAGCCGATTCCTTGCTTTGCAAAGGAGACAAAGGAGTCTGTTGTGTGTTGTTGGTTGTTGGGATAGCTGTGTGACGGATGCCATGTGGGTCGCTCTGGTGAGCGGGAGGACTGGGAGGGGGAGTCTTGATTTAAATCTTTCCAGATGAGCTTGGTTTAACAATGTGAAAGACAAAATTTTGACCACTCAGTATTGGTCTCTCTCTCTCACATACACGCAATGTTCAGAGAGGATTTTGCAATATTTCTCTGAAAATGATCTGCATTTGCTGGAAATGTGAAAACCTGTTCTAAATAGTGACGTAGGAGTCATTGGCATGCAGCCTGTGGTGAAGCATTAACATGTTCATTTTAGTTAGCTCAGAATAGCACAAACACACACAGACCAATGTCCCTCGTTGAACAAATCAAATTATACTGTGAATTACTGAATGCAGGACAGGCTGCTGTGTTCAAACTCCTCAAGACCTTTGCAAATATTTTGAAATGTTTTGTTCCTTTGTGATTCTGGGCAACATGGATGTGATAATTAAGCTTGCCAAGTGTCTCTTATCACTTTAGGAAAATAATCTCAAACATAATATTTATGTAACCCAATGTAATAGATCTGCCACAAACTTTTACAAAGAGAATATTGCTCGGTTTTGATTGACAATGCCAGAGACGCATTCATTTAACTTTTATATTTACATTTTTGAGGTTGTGGTGTTGAACTGGACTATAAAAAGTTGTTTTTAGTGTTCTAGCCATTCCCTTACAAGCATGAAGTGCACATAAGAAACACATTTCAGCGTCGATCCAAATTATACAGTTGAAAAAACAACTCTCTGACATTCTGAACAAAAACTGAGTGTGATAAACTTCCTAGATTTAAAATTTGCATGAGTTATTTTGTAAATAGATTCTTTTTTTTTTTTTCTCTTTTTTTTGTCTGCATTTGTTCTCATTGTTTAACTCCACAAGAAGGGAGTCAACATTGTATGAGATCGATGCATATTTTAGTCTTGCAGCCAAATATTTTAATATTTAGTGCATGTGTGTGACCATCACCGGCCCTCCCTGAAAGCTAAGCAGACCTTCTTTATTAGAATTCCCTATTATGAGCCAGGGAGGGCAGTGCTACACCTCAGTGATGTGTGGGGGAAACAAAGACTGGACAGGATGAACAGGACGAACAGGATGAACAGGGATAGAAATTAACAGGCGGTGCTATTGCAATTAAAGATAGTAAGGTGGTGTGTTATTCCCAACTACTAACTGTCAATCAATTTAAAAAAAAAATAATAATAATTAAAAAAAAATTTGAAAAAAGAAAAGAAATCCAAACCAGCAGAAAAGAAAAAGAGATACAATAAATAAATAATTAAACAAACGGTACTGAGCACCATAATTGTGGATGTCTTGATAGTGTAGAATAGAATAGAATAGGCCAGAAGAGGATACTAGTGCAAGAGAGAATGAGTTTAGGGTAGAGAGTCTGGAGAGATTCTCAGCACATTCTGGCGGGTCCCATCATTCACTGAAATGGGACTCGGCAGTAGCTGGCGAGACCTGATCAAACATGCAAGTGTGAAGGACCCGGAAGCCCAGAACAGCAATCAAGGCAAGGCAGGGCCAAGCCAACAGGGCAACCCTCCCCCCGGGCCGTAGGAGCCACAGGGCGGCACCCCCAGAGAGCCTCCGGGGCCACCGTGAACGACGCGAACCCGGAGAGCAAGAGGGAGCAGCTACTGACACCCCCAGCGCGCCAAGACCGACCCAGGCAGCCCGGGGCACGAGGACCCACCCGCCACCCAAACCCCAACCCCGCCCACCCCAGCCCCAGCCCCCACCAAACCCCCCACCCCACCACCCGACCCGCCCTGTAAATAGATTCTATCAAATGGTATTACTGAACATGTTAAAGCTGGCATTTCGTGTATATATTCTTAATTAAAGTTTTAGTTTTTTTCTGAATTTAAACATTTTTCAGAAGTGAACAAATTGACAGTATTAAATATCTTCACAGTTTCATGTACGTGTGATTTACAGCGGCAGAGGGCATAAAGTCTTTCTCTTGCTAAGGTCTATCTGAATAAAAGAAGTGCTGGAAGTAAAACCATGTTCTTGTCACAGAGTCGACTCATAATTGCAGCTTTTTTCATCGTTGCACACACTAATGATGGCTGAGCTATTGTACCATTCAAGCCATTGGCCTGCTCATCTGGAAGAATAGTCTCTTCTGAGATCAGTTCGGCATGTGGTTATGAGCTGGTGACTGAACTACTAACCCTGCAAGACACAGATAAGCTCACCAAAGAACTGAAACTGTTCCTACTAATAAAAATGTGACTAATGTGCAGTAACATGATAGGAGAAGTTAATACATGAACACATTTTTGTCCAGGAAGCTACGCCAAATTATTGGCTCTTAGTGAGCAACTGCTGAAACGTATGTCGCTGCTAAATAAATGTCATGACAGCAGTAACATGGTGAGATTAGCAGTGCTGACAAATCAGCCACAGACAATTCCAGTCTGTGTGATAAGCCAGTGACTCAGTCTGAAGGCTTCAGTCTGATGTGACGAGAAGAGCTGTTCTGTGTTTCTGAGGCCCAGAGGATGACAGTGATGAAGATCACAACACAGTACTGATTCCCTACAATTCAGATGCTAACAGTCTGTTTGTCACAAGCTAATGATGGTTATCCAGGCATCTTAGAAGAACGACGAATCAACAACTCTGTGCTTTCCTTTGCTGTACCATTATATTCTGAATAATGAATACAGTCTGACAATAGCAGCCCCAAATATTTGCTCTCTCATTGCAAATATCTTGATCTCCATTGTGTGTTCAAATGCATGTGTTCAGACTTAAATGGAAGGTCACTGCTAATGTCAGCATATTAACATGCTCACCATTAGCTCTGTCATTGTGTGAACATCTTAGCAACAAATCACAGCTTACATGAGTATTATTAGTATTTGGTCCTAAGCCAAAGAATCTGACAAAGTGAACACTGCAGTATACAGAGCAGTGTTCAAAGAATAGGAAACTGTGCTGAATGTAAACCACTGTGAAGATGGCATTAATAGTAGTCTAATTTGGAGACTAATGATCTCCTGGATTAACCAAAACAATGCAAACTGCCCCAGACTGAAATAACAGTTTTGCTGCGTCCCACTTGACCAGTTTGAAACATCAGAATGAAATGTGTCCAATAAAATATTTCAGTAATTACCTTAAATATGTTCTAATTACTTACATGTGCTCTTTGTTTTGATAACATTTAGTTTATCGATCAAAATGTAGCCTTAACGCATGTCCCACACATTCAAACAACCGTGTTATAAGACAAATATCCCCTCTTTTCATCAAGTGTAACATTCCATAAATCAGAATCATAAATCAGGAACTAGCTGTTTCTTCTCTTTTCTGCAGCATGGGCAAAAAAGTTCCTCTTTTATTCACAAAAATCTGAGTCTCACCAACTGTTATAAACTTTAATTATGGAAATATTGCTAGTAAAGGTAATATTACACAATTTTTCTTCAATATACAGAGAAAAATGTGTTTATCCATTGTTAGCATGTACTGTCATGTAATGTAATGTAATAAACCCAAAAAATATACAGAACTACTAGTTCTTGCACATGAAGCTTTTCAGATTGTCTAAATTCCTGTGAGTGTGGAAGTAACAATATTGCACATATCAGTGGTATTGCACTGATAATTCAGATGAAAAAATACAGTTTTTAAGCTCAAGGGGCTCAATTTCTAGTCCATCTGAAAGAGCAAAAAAAAAAAAAAAAAAAAAAAGGAAATTCATATTTTTCACTGTCTTTCCATCAAAATCATTACTTGCCAGAATATGATTCAGTCAGTGGTAGATTTAAGTTGACTTTAGTATTATTTGGTCTCCTGTGATGTGATCAAAGCGACAAAAATGTTTTCACTTACATACTTTTTCCTAACAGATAAATAAGTAATAATCTACAGGCACCTGAATGTTTTAATTAAGCATATTTTTTTTGTAAATATTGATCTCTACAGTCTAAAGGAAAGAAAAGATTCATGAAAAAGTCTGTGAATGACTGTGAGTCACTGTGTGATAAGATCAAATAAATTACTGCTGAATCTAGTGCTTTTAATTCCTCACAGCAAATGTTGAAATGTTGCCCTTTTCTCCTTATCGGAGCACATCCAAACTATCTGAGTGAACACTTACAATACTGGGGAGAAGGGAAAAAAAGTTTGATGGCAGTGTTAAATGAACTCTGCCTTCCATTAATGCAAGTAGCTACTCTTAGTATCTTCAGTACTGGCTGTATTATTCTTGGTTTGTTGAAGTCTACAGAGTTGTAGAGATTAAACAATTACACCAGGGTCATATGAGACACAGTGTGCGTGTGTGTGTGTGTGTGTGTGTGTGTGTGTGTGTGTGTGTGTGTGTGTGTGTGTGTGTGTGTGTGTGTGTGTGTGTGTGTGTGGAGTGACGGTTGAAACATTTCGCAATATCTCTTGCCATACATGGATTCCCTTGCTATGACTCAGAAAGGATGGCTTTAGCCTTCTCTGCTCTAGTTATTTTCATTTTTTAAACACTTTAACCCATTTTCTCTCACACACACACACACACACACACACACACACACACACACACACACACACACACACTGTCTAAATCACATTGCACATGCCAAACTGTGAATTCCTGATGGGGCCACAATAAATTTCATGTCATGGCTTTCTAACCGCTGTGGTAAAACTTAGGTAGTAATTATATTTTTGTGGCACAGCGAGTAGCTGTCACAGCGGCACAGCAGACGTTTGCCCAAAGAGAACAAAAACATGCACACACAGACCGTTTCCTTCACAACCAAAAGCTTGAGCACTAGTTGCACCACTGGCACTTGGTAAATATTTACCTTCTCTGTTTAGTTTAACAAACTAAAAACTGAACGTTTTTTTTTTTTTTTTTTAAGAAGAAAAGACGGCCAAGTGGACTTTGTATGGTCGTATGTACTAAAATGTGGCAAAAAGCAACAAACAGATGAAAGTGTCTGTTGGAGATGTGCCAGCAACAAATGCATGAATGGGTAATCCACTTCCATATTTTTTTTGATGGATGGGCCACTTTTTTATTTCTCTGTTGACTCATTCTCCACAGGAATCTCCAATCAGGCTGAACTTATCAAGCGTGAAAAACCATTTGAAAGGAAGGCTGAGAGGGACAGAAGAAAACAAGAAGGTCCTTTCTCTTATTGCTGCTTGGAAAGCTCATTATTCCTCAAGCTCCCCTCTTTCTGAAAAGCACCCCCTCCTCTACCTTACTTCACTTTTTTTTGTTCCCGCCTCACCTCCCCACAAGCCCACACTGTGTGAGCGACTAACACTAGTTTTTCTTCTACTATAGCGCCGCCTCCATTCTCTCACTGGCTCTTTCATTCCCTCATCTCCGCCGCTGCTCCCTCCTTCCCTTTCTCCTCCCCTCTCCTCTTTCTCCACTCTTTCTCTTCATTGCTGGTTGCTCACGCCAGCCAGCTCAAACCCAAAGAGCTCTTCTGTCCCTTTCACACTGATCGAGCTTTAAAGCCACAACTTTCCCCCCTGAAAAACTGAGACATTGCTCCACTGGAACTTATTGCTCAAGTCTAAAGGTACAGAAACAGCTTCTATTTTAGCATTTTACCATTTAAATATGTCTGCAAATGTATTTGACCAGCAGCTGTGATTGTGTGTGTGTTTGCATGTGTGTGAGAGACTCCACCAGGGAATCAGAACTGAAGCAAAAATGTACACGTGTGTTTTAGTGAAGAGTGTACGTAAGAGGAAGTCTGCCCTTCGTTCCAGCTGCGAGTGCAAACCATGTGTTCTTTACTTGAAGTGTTTCTTGACAGATGTTGAAGTATTTTTTAGTGGGACGGTGTTGCATCATTATTACTGTTACTGTAAGAGACAGAATCTGTCAAAGAGATTGCAGTAAGATACTGCAAACAGTTTTATCCATTTCATATGTGCTGTGTGGGTGTAACTCAAAAGATGGCAAAATCACATCATCTAATACATCACTGAACTAAAACTTGACAGATTTGTAAACTATCTTTAAAGCTAACTTCAACTCCGGCATGTGTCCTTTCCTCTCTCCTAGGCAACTTATCTTTGAACCAAAGGAGAGGTGTGACGAAGAGGAGCAACAGGATACAAGTGAATCAGCGACACCTTCACGGTGTTGTCACTACAGTGGAGTTCAAGCTCCTGCATGTTAAAACTGATCTGAGCTATGACTCAAAGCAATGGGGAGAACCCACAGCGGGCTCGGAGTGGTCTCCACCAGATCCGGGCCGGAATCCAGTCCCGATCGTTGCTGGCCAAGAAGAGAGTGGAGAACATCACGAAGAACGATGTAAAGAGATTCTTCATTAGAAATGCCTTTGTGATCCTCACTGTTGCTGCTGTCATTATTGGTGAGAAGGAGCTTTTTTTTTTCAACCAAATCTCAGGTGCTATTTAGACACTGAACTCTGATTTAGTTAATTTTGTACCAGAGGGTAATGGAGGACATCCTCTCCTCTCCTCTTATAAAAAAAGAAGGAAACGCATTTGCTGCATCACCCCAATAACCCATCAATCTGGTGTCTGTAGGAGGACAGAAGAAGGAAAAGAGTTGAAATAAAAATCACCGGATGAGAGAATAGACGGAACTCAGATGAACTCAGCTGTCTGGCCGCTATCTGACCCCGTGGTCGACCCTTGACCTGTTGCCATTAACCTCTGAGTCTTACCCAGTAGGAAGTGAGCCAGGCCCACCCACCGCCTGCACATCTGCAGCCCTGCTAGAATTACACCGTGTCATGACAAACACAGTTGACTGATTGTTAAATCCAGGATATTCTTCACTTCGGGCTGCTAGGTTCACCACCTGGGCCTGTCAGTGGATTAGTGCTGGACTGAGCAAACAGCTGACTGATAGTATAGACTTTACTAGTGCTGGAGAAAAGAACTCTCACACAATTTAATAAGGAAATCCAATTTAAAGATCAACTAAAGAAGGAGTGACAGTCACAGGTATTCTGGAAAAATCTACATTTATTCCCCACAACCCTCTTAATAAGTCAGCTTTTGTTAATGTTTACCATCATGCCTTCACCCTCAAAAGCAAAGCTCCACGTCTCCTGTGTCTTTGTGCCATGTTAAACTAATGAGTGGTACTATAGTACAGACACTCACTCATGATCATGCGTCAATTTGCAGTAATCTGATTATGTCTAACAGCAGGTGTCAAATCTGTGACTTTCGTAAGGTTTTGTGACATTGACAAAAAAGGTTTTCTTCTTTGCCTCCAAATTTGACTGCAGGTATAATCCTGGGATTTGCCTTACGGCCATATAAAATGTCGTACCGTGAAGTGAAGTTCTTCTCCTTCCCCGGAGAGCTGCTGATGAGAATGTTGCAGATGCTGGTGCTGCCCCTGCTGGTTTCCAGTCTCATCACAGGTATGAACACGGCAGTTTAGTGCAATCAGGACACCAAAAGCTACAGATGCATCTCTGAACCAAATGCAATGGAGTTATAAATTACTAAATTAGTTACTTCGACTCTTACTCTACTTTATTCTTTGAAATAGGCACAGTTTTGATGTAATGGTATTTACGCTTCAGTTTCAATGCCAATGCCATTACTTTTACTCATTGACCAACAAACTTCTCATGTCTCATACCTCATAATCTAATACATTTGATTGCATCAATAATTTCACTATAATACTAACAAATGAATGTGATAATGTGGAACACCCAGTTCTTTTTCGCAGCACTCCCACATGGGTGTAACATTATTACAGTAAGCAGTGTGTTGTCAATGACTATTTTTGTTCTGAATTTAGTCATAACACAGCACTTTACTGTATATTCTGATTTCACAAACATTTTCAACACAGTGGGCTTTTTTACACACACATCTGCCTGTATGCCTGCTCAGCATGGCTCTACAGCTTTATTTTACATTTGAAATGATATCTACCGTACAAATAACTACCTATAAAACAAAAATCCGTCCATCCATCTACTGCTGTGCCCCCTAAAACTGTATCTCTGCAGTGGAAAGGCATCACAGCATGGAAAAAGTAGTACTCTGTTTCTGTTTATGTGAGATTTTACATACACATCGAGCAAGTGGCCTGTGTTGTCTTTGTGAAATGGTGATAGTGCTGTTTGTTGTTTCTTTTGGCACCGCTGATCATCACGTACTTCATGAGTGGCAGAGTGAGGCAGCTGTTTGTTCACACGTTGCTGTTTGTTTCTTTTAGGCCAGTGGTAGAAGGTCAGGATGACCTCATGAGCGAGACAGAGAGAGAAATATTTTTTAACTCACACTCTGTCACATGTTTAACACACTTTGTAACGGTCTTGATCTTGATACAACATGGCCAGCGCATCCCAGTTTTACTGTGCATTAACTGAAGCTTTTCAAAATTTGTGAAAGGGATTTCAAATTTCAAAATTTGTGAAAGGGATTATTTTAGTTTCAGTACATCTTGTACTCTCAGCAGCTTGCATGAGTTTAGGCCAGTGTTTCACAACAACAAAAACATATGACATGATGATGTTTGCTTCCGGGAGGCCTGTGAGTGTGTTATTGATCATAGCCTCTATTTGTTATTAAAGCGTAGGCCCAGCTTGTGAGTTTCCAAAAACACTAGTCAGCAGCACCGACTGAGAACCAAATGTCCAGCAGTGACTGACAGGAAAAGAGGCCAGTCTCCTGAAAGGATGACAGAGACCCGCTGTCCGATAATAACCTGCTTTGTGTTGCAGCCGGGCGTAACATCAGTATCCTCTGACATCATGTCACATGACCACAGCTACAGCATGTGGAAACCAACAAAGAGTGCTGTTCTGCAGCCAAGTCATCTGTGGATGTGCACTTTAATGCAAGTTATCAGATGTCCATTTTTGCATCAAAACAAATAGCACACTTTTTTTTCATAACTTTTTTATTTTGTTCTCCAATCTTCTAATTACAGACTTGGAACCCTCTATTAGGGTGAAAACTGCACTTTAATGTTTTTTTTTGTTTGTTTGTTTTGCTTTTTGTGCTATTATTGAATAGCAATTTGGTTGTGCAGCTTCATTTAGAAAGTCTACATTGTGCACACAGCAGTAACACATTTTACATTTGCGTAATTTTTGCAGACATTACTGAGATGAACAGAAAGAATCTGCATCAGCCAAGGCAGTGTGTCACTACCAAAACTTTACACAACAGTTGCACATAGAAAGCAATTTCAATGAATACATTCTCTTCTTCTTCTCTTATAAATTCTATAAAGCAGATAAAATAATCCATCTGATTACTGTCATCTCCCAACAAGTCCCACCAAACTCAAACTTTAAATGGCAAAAAAGTTTATTTCAAATAATTTGACACTTAATAGTAAATTGTCATGCAGGGCCATAATCTGAATTTAAGTCACAATTTTAGAAGTGAATCTTTTGAAAGCTCTAAAGCTACTGTGTCACCAACTGCCAGCTACAACCCATTCTAGCACAATGTGTCAATAATTACAAATATCATACCCATCACTCATCATTCATTGAAAAATTGAGTTTACTGCTTCATTTACAAATACAGGATATGCTGTATATGCCATGGTATTTATCTATACAGCTTTGCCACTGTTAATAACGCTGATGCTACCTTGTTCAATGAATAATGGATGATATTAAAGTAAAGCCTAAAGTTAGAGCAAATGAGTCAGTTTGCTGTAAAATTACATGGTTGCACAGTGCAAGAATGTAAACGCACTGAATGCAATTTGACTCATTCAGCTATTGTATAATTAGATAATAAAATTGCCTTATTGCAACATTAAAATACAAAGGGAATCAGAACAGCATGCACCTGCCTGCACATGCTGGCATTATGTGACTCACCATCTTAAAGGATTTTGAACTTTCACAATAAAACTGGAAACTTTGTCACTTAGTAGGTAGATTAATAAATTGTCTTTACTTACATGAGGAAAAGGTTACATTGTTTTTTTTGTCTGGTTTTGTTTTGTTTTGGCTGCTTTGTACGTCTCTGTGCAGCAGAGCTTTAAATTTCTTCCACAGTTTTTTCAGATTTCTGCTGAAACCATGTCCTCAGTTACAAGTCACCTTAGGTTGCTTTGGAGCAACGCCTTCTCTCGCTCTTGAAAAGCATTTTCAACTGTTTACGGATTTGTGTTTCTGTCCTCATAACATGAACTGGATTCACCAGCTTTCACATGACAACCAATATCTCACAGCCTTAATGTAGCTGCAGTAAACTCTATTTATAGAGGAGTGGTTGCTTTACATACATGACTTGCAGCATGACTTTGAGAATAACATATTTTGGAGGATAAGAGCATCACAGCTAAGCTCCTGTGACTTATATTTCACAAACACGTGGCCCCCATGCAAAATCGATGTCACGCTCCCAGGACTGAATAATGCTTCTATGTGAAGTGAGTTGTCCTCTGAAAGAGGACTTGCCTGTGAATTGATCCTGTCTAAAATTGCGGTTGTATTGAGAATCAGAAAGTTTGACGCCACATGGGGCCCTGAGAGGTAGTTTGAGTAGAGGGGCCCTGGAAGGTAAGAAATGAAGGAACTCAAGATGAATAGACAGGCAGGAAAAACCAAGGATCAAGGATTAAGGATTATGAGAAAAGGGCTTATTTATTTCAGCAACAGAATGAGAAAAAGAGAGTGCAGATAACTGTAGAGTTCAGCATCTTCTTCATAAGAAAATAGCTTTTTATTTGTCTCTCTTTATCTCTTAGTCTCTCTTTCTCGTGTGCTCGCTCACACAAACATACTTCACTGTAAGCGCTCCATATGTACGGTCAATATAGTTAAATTCATTTTGTCTTCAGGCGTTTCAGTGTGAGAGCTGAGGCCACAACAGAGTCTTTATGGAGTCAAGGAGGGCCTGGATGGAGGCAAGGGAAGGGGGAAGAGGAAAAGGAGGAGGATTACAGATCACAGGGAAAGGAGCTTGAATCATCTGCATACACACACACACACACACACACACACACATATATATATATATATATATATATATATATATATATGTGTGTGTGTGTGTGTGTGTGTGTCAGCTGAACATGAAAGGCTTGTTCTTGGAATCTAAAGAAAAATACAATAAAATGTTTTTTCAGTTCCTCTCCTAAAAAAATCCCTCAACCCAATAAACTTCCACTATTCTTCCTTTCTTTACAAACTTTTATGACATTTTCTTTTGGATTTGAAGAACATTTTAAAGTTAATCACTCCACTAACAGCAGTAAACAGAGGTTTGATCTTGCTGCTTTTGTTCTTTTTATGTACTATATATATATATGAGTCAACAAAACCTTCATCTGCATTTGATTTGTGGCAAAGCTGAACCACAATTTGGCAAATACATAGTGATGTAGTTGCAATGACCTTTGCTTTCAAAATTTGTATCATTTGAATCCTTATCTATGCCAACAAGTATCTGTTGTGTCAATAAACGTCACTAGAAAATGAATATCACAACCTACTAGAGCTGAAGATGAGATAATCTAAATGCTTGTTTGGTCACTTACTTGGTCTCCATCATTAAGACATAGTAAATATAGAGTCATATAAGAAGCAAAATATTTGAGACCCTCAAACTAAAGAAAAAAAATGATCACAATTATACAGAGGACTGTTTTATCAACTGTATCAAGCTCCAAAGTTTTAAATCCCACAGACCACATGCAGATTTTAGGCCTTCAGGTAAAGTCTTGCTAGAACTGTGGAATTAATCTTTGCCCAGAGCCAGCTGATGATTGTAGAGGCCTCTTGCTGTTGCTACGTCCCGTGTTTCAACTCTCCCCTAAAGTAGGCCTACTTTTGTGTTTGATGAACATTCCCCAAATGAGAAAGAAAGTCGTTCTCCTTGCTCTCCTTCCATCTTGCTTCTCTCGTTCTTTTGAAACGATGGAATTGGTGAGGCTGCGTCCGCTGTTGCCCGGACAACAGGCTGGAGATCATTGTGTGCGTGGAGGGCTGACTAAGTCAACAAGTTTTCCCAGGGCTGTCAGTAAAAGGAATAGGAGGAAAAAGGCAAAAGAAGAGAGGGGAGGCGGGGTGGCTGGGAGGGAAAGGGTGGCAATGAAAGAGGATTGTAGCAATAAGATCAGTGTGCAAGAAAAAAGAGGGGAGGGAGGCAAGATGTTGGGGGGGTGGGAGAGGAGGAAGAGCAAGGGAGGGGTGCTAGGGGGCACCCTGAAACAAGAGGTAGCGATGGAGGGGAGCTAGAGAAAGAAGGTGAAGAATTTGGGAGAACAGAATGAGGGAGGGAAGGATGAGGAGGGGAGGAAGAGGATCAAAAAGGGCTGGATAAAAGCCTAATTTCTGGGCATGTTGAGACAAGAGGAGCAGAGAGGGCCAAAGTAGGGGCAGCAGGTACACACTAAACACACACACATACACACATGTGCTTGTACTCTTTGTGAGGACACTGCTCATTGACATACTGCATTCCCTCGCCCCTGGCCCTTCTTACCTTCACCATCACAACTACATGCCAAACCCCAACCTTGACCCAAATCTAACCTCCGCCCTAGAACCCCGTCTCAAACCTCAAATCTCCCATTGAAGTTGTGAGAAAATGACGAGAGAACAAAACGCCCTCCCTCCCAAGGTGTAAAACTCAAACTGGGCCTTGCAAAACAAAACAAAAAAAAGCAGGCATACCCACCCAAACACTTTAGTGTACACAGTATCAAAGTACCACATGTGAAAGGAACACATACGTCTCCCTATCGCACAAAGCCCACTTTGCCCTGCACAGCTCTGAATGAAGATAAAAGCCATAATAGGACCTGACACCCTGAAAATACAGCACCACTGTTGTGCCTATTGAGGAAGCTTGTCTGTTTCTAAATCCCGTCCTCTGAATGGCTGTATTTCTTTTTGCCACCGTTCTCCGTGCAAAGTCTGTTCAATGCTATTTGAACTGTGGAGGAGAGTTTAATCTCCAGACTCCGTGACTCCCTCGCTCTTCCTTCTTGCAGGCATGAAACTTTGGTTTGTCTCCAGCACCAATTCTTGACTAAGAGCAAGAGTTGTCAAAATTGTTTTTGTTTAATCCAAACATGATTTGTGGCATCAGAGCCATGAAATATAACTCACCACATTTTAGGTTTTGTATAATTTGAAAGTATCCAAAGTTTCCTGCAGGAATGTGAAATTTGCCCGATGTAGCAGGAAGTTAAGTGTTTTTTGTAACAGGATCTTCTGCTTTTTGGGCTTAATCCTGCTGCAACTTTCTTCTTTCCATACTTTTCCCTTGGAATAATGGATATGCCCTATACATACACACAGCATTTGTTCCATTGTTTTCTTTGTGACTCAAATATTGAGCTGAGGCCAGATTGTTAATCTGCAACTGAAATCTCTGCAGACTGTGTTCACAACAAACTAAGGTCACACCCATGACATGAAGGACTTTTCAAATACAGCGATGAATGATGCCAGCTTGACACAGCAAAAAATGCATAATTTCAGAACCGAATTTTTGGCACTTAATCCCCGCTGCTGTAATTTGCAGTTTATCATCTGTATATGAATGTACAATATGTAATTAGGTTTTGTATATTAGATCTTCCCCTGGGTGTTATACAGTAGGTGTAGTTTTCCCCCAGCAAAGGTCAGAGTCAGATTGTGTTTCTAGCCGCTCATTGTTGTCACAGATAGTTATTCAGATAATTCAGATTGGGTGTATTTCACAGATAATTACCACACCTTTTCCCAAGCTAGCTGTATGATCATAGGGACAGTAGTGAGTGACACATCTGTGCAAACTCTGAAGTCATGGTGCGGCGTAGATAGGGAGTTTTTCTTTCTCATGTAGAAACAACAGCAAAGACTTGTATGATGCTAATATATATATATTAGCATCATTTAATTTTTTTGTTCTTTTGTTTAATTAACATTTTCGAGTACATGCAAATGAAAACCAATTCTGTGTGACTGTAAAGGAAATAATCAATACGTAAACATGAATGAGTTGGTAAGTAGTGAAAGAATGAATGAACTCATACATTCATAAAATGTTCACTGACTTGTAGTGTGATTAATTTAGATGGTGTCCTGCTTATAACACTACACGTTCACCACACTGTTGCTACACTGCTGCTCCCTCTGCAGGAATTCTTAAAGCATGAAAGTCTGTCCAAGATTCCGTTATTAGGAGTAACATTGCAGGTGATTGTTGATAAATATTTATTTGATAAACTGTAGTAGTGCTATACATTTACATGATTTGTGTGATTTGTTGTTTGCAGGTATGGCGTCTCTGGACAGCCGTGCCTCTGGAAAAATGGGCATGAGGGCCGTGGTTTATTACACCACCACAACCGTCATCGCTGTGTTCATTGGTATTGTCATGGTGCTCATTATTCACCCTGGAAAAGGATCAAAGGATGAGTTCACCAAGCCACAGCAGATAGAGCAGGTCAGCGCTGCTGATGCCTTTCTGGATCTTATCAGGTACCTACACGCATCTGTGCAACCTGACCGTACAAACATTCACATGAGCACCTTAGTACACTGATTCTGTCAACAAAAATGCAAAATCAGAATCTTTTACTAATTTTACTTTTTGATAGTGATCACTCGGATCGAGGCGTTCGACCTGGGAGGAGGATTTTAAAGTTCTGTGATCTTTGAGGTGTAAATGGTTTCAAAAAAGCTACAAAATGCAAATCGATATCAGCCAATGATGCTAATATTTTATACAGAGCATGTAGTTTTCTTGGTTTTTAATGATGTGCTTTTGCAATTTCTCAGTAATTCATTAAACCACATTTTAAAATGGTCCCTATTTTGTTGTGTTTTCCAGAAACATGTTTCCTCCTAACCTTGTGGAAGCTTGCACCAAACAGGTAACACTCCAACCACATGCTCTCTTTTGATTCTTGTCCTGCAGTTACATAACAGGCTCTATTTATGGTATTAATTGTCTCAGCATATCATCACTAGTACCTGAGTGTTCAGTTAGCATTGTTTAAAACCACTCCATTGAAAAATTTCTGTTTCATGTGCTTTTTTTCTTTTGCACAGTCATAAAGCCAATGTCTTTCCTTTCAACAATAGAGATTTCAGCTGTGGATATAAATTTCATATCAAAAGTTCAGCAATTATATCAAACTTTTGTCTCCTTAAAAAAAACATGCAAGATGTTGTTTAGACCATTGATCTCAATCTCTACTAATACCATCATATATATTACAAAAGGGGATTTTACAATATCTGACAGGGATGGTACTTTGTCATGGGCACCTAATGATGAAATCATTCTTAGCTGCTCACATTTACACCTCACCCAGCCATGCTGTTAACCAAGTCCCTTGCCTCAGTGCCACTTTCACTTCCTCATTCCGACACACTTTAGGCCAATGGAGTTACTCTGGTGAAATTGTGAAATTAAGTATGCCAGATGGTAATATAGGAACTTGAAAGCAAAAACAACTTCATTCGTAAATGTTTATTTATTGAGCATTTATGTTCAAATACACATCTGTTTCACGATAATGCTGTAATATAACAGGTTAGTCTAATATCAAATGACTCTGAATCACAAATGTTTTTCTTGAATAAAAATTAATGCAAAATATTAATGCAACTTAATCATCATTCAATACATCTGTCTTTTTTTTCAAAATCCAGTTCAAGACACAGTATGCCAAAAGAGTAGTCCATGTGACAATGACTGTGAACGACACAATATTTGCACCCAACGGCAGCCAGACAATAGCCCGAGAGGAGATGATCCCAGTGCCAGGAGCAGTTAATGGAATCAATGCTCTCGGCCTAGTAGTGTTCTCCATATGCTTTGGTCTGATCATCGGGAACATGAGGGAGCAGGGGCAACCCCTAAAGGACTTCTTTGACTCCCTCAACGAAGCCGTCATGAGGCTGGTTGCCATAATAATGTGGTAAGTACCAGGAGGGCTGTTTTACCAGATGGACGAATAAATAGAGCTAACAAAGAACGGAATGTTTTAATTATAAATTCACATCAATCAATCCCCAGGTATGCCCCCGCTGGTATCTTGTTCCTGATTGCTGGCAAAATTGTGGAGATGGATGACATTACATCCATGGGCAGCCAGCTGGGAATGTATACGGTGACAGTCATTTGCGGTCTGCTCATCCACGCCATCTTGGTCCTGCCAACGCTCTACTTCATCATCACCAGAAAGAACCCCTTTGTCTTTATAGCTGGGCTGTTGCAGGCTCTCATCACTGCCCTCGGAACATCCTCTAGGTATGAGATTAGGTTGAGTGCTAAAATACGATCACACAGACTGACAGGAAAGGTATAGGTAGAATTAATTCTTAATCTTTCCATATTTACAATTCAGAATTCAGGCAAACATATTTGCATTGAAGAAGGACTTTTATTTCAAAATTGACTAAATAATTGCAGTACCAATGTCCCTGTGTTTTCCAAATGTATTGTAATTACGGTTCAATAGTGTACTTTTCTGATCAAACTTTTATTATCACATCAATCAACATGTTACATATATACAGTTGTTGCATACTTACAACAATCTTGGCTTGCAGTCTAAGGTTTTAGACACTAGTATGCTGTTCCACTTATTGCTGAGCCTAATTTCTCTCTTTCTTTCTTTCTTTCCTATACTCAGTTCTGCCACATTGCCTATAACATTTAAATGCCTGGAAGAAAACAACAAGGTGGACAAACGCGTGACTCGATTTGTGCTTCCAGTCGGTGCCACCATAAACATGGATGGCACCGCTCTATATGAAGCCCTGGCTGCCATCTTTATCGCGCAGGTCAATGACTTTGACCTGAACTTTGGGCAGATTCTTACCATCAGGTATGTGATATCAGGTACACTTGCATTTCAACTTTGAATACTGAGTGATCATGTGATTAGGTCAGCAATTTGTATCACTGTACATCTTTTTGTGCCGCTAAAAGGAAACCCAAAGGGATTTGATTCAGTAAACATTGACTGCTCTGAGAGTTTAATCAGTTTTGGATGGCTAGAGGAATACTTCTATTTGATTTGCCTTCCATTCTGGCAGTAACCTCTACTTAACCCAAGTTAAGCCTTTCCAAGACTCAGAACCACAGTTCCAACTATATGAATGACTTTCTGGCCACTAGTCTGGCCCTTTGACAAGGGCTAGATGGAGAATAATGTTGCAGCCCAGAGAATAAATGACCCTCTTCTGTGCTATTACTACTGAATAATTGAGAGGTCAATACCAGGACACATCTGACAGTGCAATAAATAATTTTAGATAATTCTTTCCATCTGCCTTTTCTTTTTTCTTTTCTCTTTGCTTTTTCCTATCAGTATCACGGCCACAGCAGCCAGCATTGGAGCAGCTGGAATCCCTCAGGCAGGACTGGTCACCATGGTGATAGTGCTAACGTCTGTAGGCCTGCCCACGGATGACATCACACTAATCATTGCTGTTGATTGGTTCCTGTAAGTATCAACTATATGGGGCTTTAGCAAATGTTAAAATCAATACAAACACCAACAAGTCAAGTGTTTTCCCCAAGTTGTACTACTTAACTTTGGAGTTGCAACATTCTGCAAATAGTTTGGTTTTAGGGAGGAATAGAGAATATTTTATGTAGGGATAGTGTAAGGGGGTATGAATTCCCTGAATTTTGACCTGGCTGAATTTTTTGTTGTGCTGTACACTGTTGAGTGGATTACCAGACAGCTCATAGAGACACTCCCTTCACATTCCATGTCCCTCAATCCATCTGGTTTTTATTCGGTTAACAGCCAACCCCAGTGCAAAGCCCTGCTTCCTCCTATCTACTGACTGTGTTTCATGTGGTCTTAAGATTGCCTGGAGCAATTAACCTCCAGTTTTATGTTGATGTTCATGCATTTATAAACACTCCAAATAGATTTAATTTACTCATTTTTTTTTTAATTTAAGGGATCGATCTTGCTTAGTCTTGTGTCTTTCTTGTGCTGTTTTATACTGTCTTCTTGTACCTTGTCCTGTCTTCTTGTGTCTTTCCTGTCTTGTTGTGTCTCATCCAGCCTTGCTGGGTCATGTCCTGTCTTATCCTGTCTTATCCTGTCTTGATGTCCTTTCTCATCCCATCTTGTCTGCTTTGTCTTGTCTTGTCCAGTCTTGTTGTGTCCTCCTGTGTCTTGTACTGTCTTGTCATCTATTGTTGTCTCTTGTTATCTCTTATTGTGTCTTGTCCTGTCTTGTCCTGGCTTGTCCAGTCTTGTTGTCTGTTATTATGCCTTGTCCTATCTTGTCCAGTCTTGTTGTGTCTTGTTGTCTCCTGTGTCTTGTCATATCTTGTCCTGTCTATCCTGTCTTGTCCTATCTCTTTGTCTATTGTTCTGTCTTGTTGTGTATAGTCCTGTCTTGTCCTGTGTTTTTGTGTATAGTCCTGTTTTGTCCTGTTTTTTGTGTGATGTCCTGTCTTGTCTTCTCTTCCCAGTCCCTACCTCTGGTTCTCACCTATTCTCTGGCTTTCTTTAGGGACCGATTGCGCACCATGACCAATGTCCTAGGAGACTCCATTGGTGCAGGTATTGTGGAACACCTGTCTCGCCATGAGTTACAGAAGAAAGACCCCGAGGTGGGAAACTCAGTAGTGGAGGAGGCAGACAAGAAGCCATATCAGCTCATCTGCCAGGAGAATGAGTATGAGAATGAGAGGCCTGCTGACAGTGAGACCAAGATGTAGGGACGAGATTTGGGTTCAAGGCTGCATATGTTCTTCAGAGAATCATTGCACTGCATTGAACCAAGCTCTCAACTAAACTCCTTTGAATTTTCAAACCTCCTTCTTACAAAATTGGAGGATTTAAAATAAAATTGATCTACAGCTAGAATATATTTCAGCCAAGTAAGTTGAAACCTCACACTAATATGTGAGGTTTCCCACACACACTGCAGACTTGAAATGATTCATGGTTGCAATTGCTTTTCGACGGGTTTGTGCTATGATGCTTCATGAGAGAACTATTTGTGAATGCCATAAGGTGGCAGCTGTTTACGATTAAGAATGAAAGACAGAGCCCAGTGGTTCTTGGCCTGAGTGCCATAAATCCAACTTCCCTCAGAACTGTGATAACTATTCTCACCCACTAGAGGCCAGTATTGCTGTGAGTCTGATCACCACAGCAGAATACAGCCCAATACTTGCACAAACTTTTTCTGGCTTTAAAGTTCACGGTTTTGTTTTCTTGCAGTGGTGTTTTGTATAAAACATGTAAGTAAAGAGGTAGTAAATCTATCTGGAATGTTGGAATTCATGCACATAACTTGGGGAACCAACTTCTTTGAAGGGAAAAGGAGCTATTACAAACTTCTGTACAGACATCTGTGGCTTTACTTTTTATGATTTGCTGTACAAATTTCATCTGAATGAATGACTTAAATGATTTACCTTAATTTACACATACTCTTATTGCTTAACTGTCCAAAGCAGCAATGCTATTGCTAGACATACAAATCCGTCATTCAACCTATACAAATTTGTTTTTTTCGTTGAACATATGTTCCTTGAAACAATTGTTACAATCATTAAGACTGAAACACCAAAATCATTTGGCTATGTTGTTACCTGTAAATTTGCTGACCTGAGAATTTGACCTGCCATCAAATTAGAATTGTTCACTGTTACGGTTTAACCAAAAAAATAAAAAAATAAATAAACACCAAAAAATACAAACCAAATTTCTGTACAGTTCAGTCAAATCCCATCCAAACAAATCGGTAACCTGTAGAAGACAGTGTGGTTTTAATAGGAAAATAGTAATAAATTCTAATGGTGATTGTGGATCAGTCGGTTCTATAGATATATACACATCCTCTAACATGGGCGTGGAGCTAAAAACTGTTTAGCTGAAACACTCACATGTCACTATAAAATATTTGTTGCATTAAATTAGTAAAATGGTAGGCTGGCTGTATGATTTTCATATTATACTAGACTACATTTAAGTTTTGACTATTCTCAATTAAGCTTCTTGTAGAAATTAAAATTGAATACTTATTTCTTATGATTTATTATCCATGCATGTTGTAAAGTTATAGATTTCATTTTAATCCCCATTTTTTTATTTGAACTAATTCAGTATATATAGCAAATATGACATTTGCATAGCAGTTGCATTGTATAGAAGATTCATCTGAATATAGTGTCTTTGTATAGAGAAATGTAGATAAATTTGTCTATTAATTGTAGATTGAAATGGCAAAAGGTCATTTGAGGATTGTATACATAAGGATGCTATGACCTAATGACCAAACTAACAGTCCTTCTAGTTCCTCTTTACAAATGCAAAACTGGCTGATTTAAAGGAGCAAATGTTCTCCTTTACGCGCTTAAGGAAATGGAATAGTTCCTTCGTTTACAGTTGCTGATGTGTCTCTTTATATGACTCGTTCCGTGAATTGACACACCCACCCACCCACCCACCCACACACACACACACACACACACACACACACACACACACACACATACACACACACAAATTGAGTAGTAGTTGTAGGTTCTTCTTGCATGGATTTTTTTTGGAATAAAAAAATAAAATCATTGCTTCTGTGTTTATTTATTTTTTATTATTAGTCTGTGCATACCTGAGTAGTGCACATGCCTGTTTGAAGACACTAGGGATTTTCCTGGGAGCTCATCATATCTAAGGCAGCCCAGAGGGACATAGCGTACAGATAAACAGCTTAGTGAGTGTAGGTGGAGTTAATGTCTTGCTTGAGGTAACATTAGTGGTTGCTGGTACTGGACGAGTGAGTAATGCTGTTTCTTTTTAAACAACCTGGACTATCTTGAATTGTTGCTTCTAACCAGAAACACCTTATCTAGAATTCAGCATCCTTCAGACTAATGGTACAATAACAATCACCACACTGTTTTTCAGTGTCCATCATATTCAACAAATGCCACTTCTGACACCTTGAGGTCAAACTGTGATTTGACATTCTTCAAAACATTGTTCTTTGTACTCTTCTTTTTTTTAAAAAAATGCTGTAAATTTAACAAAGTCAAGATTGTACTGAAGAGATTAAGCACACAGTGAGGCATTTTATTAGCTGGCATGCTTATCTGCTATCTTCATAATGATATAAATTTAAACTTCAGATGCAAAAAGTTTGCAAGCCTTTTCACATGCATTTAGGCAGGGGTGAAAAGTAGCCTACAAGAGTCCCCCCCAAAAAGAAAAAAAAAAACATTTGTTTGAGATTTACAACAGTTTTATTTCTTTTCCGCTATATTTCCCACTTTACTTTCAATACCGCTCCAATTATGATAAAAATTTCAATGAACAAAACACATGATCGACCTTTAAAAGGAAAAGTATTTGAAATTAGCTACAACTTAACCCGACATAACAATAAAACAATGTTTGCAGTCTTAATGCATCAGTAATTCAATGATATAGCAACAATTGTAATAAATAATTTTACTTTTAAAATTTTAAGTATATGTTAGTTATCTAAGACATTTGCTACATTCACATTTACTTTACTAGACATTTATTTTCTTTATTTTAAATGTCTTATAGAATTAACAATATTTGTAGTGAATGCGATTGCAATTGTTTGTATGTGTAGCCCTGTGATACACTGGCACATATTAACGAGGATTAAGCAGTGTATAGATAATGGATGGATGGATGTTTGTATTGCTATAATGCATCCAAAAAGAAACTGTAAGGGGCACTGTAGTGGTTTGTGGTAAATAAACTGAATGTTTCATCGCCAGAAAATCCGATAGTATCTTGCCTGTATAAGTTTGTTTAGCTGATCCAGCATTTACTTTAAGCGGTCTGTAAATGGGCCACACGAGCTAAAGTTGTGTAGCAGCGCCCCCTAGCGACTTACATACAGAACGTCGCATGGCATTTTGTTTGGCGCCGATGGAGGGAGTCACTCCTGAGATCTTTGGTCAGTCAGACGGCAGAACTTCCGGTCGGCATTTTGTTCTACGAGAGGAGAGCCTCTTGATGATCGCAACAATCGTCATATTTCTCATTTACTGTCGAAATTGGCTGCACTCATTGTTTATGTCGGCGCAGACCGACTGAAACTCCGAAGAACGAATGTTTCCCCATGAATGTACGTTGAAACATTCACCCTTGAGTGACGGAAGAAGAGCGAATCAGTCCGACCCGGATTATTGTTGATAGCTAGCAGGCTAGCTCATCAGCTAGCTGGCAAGCCAATCGAGTTCCTTCTGGAGGAGCTGCGAGAGAGAAGAAAGGGGGAGCTAGAGATACGGACACGGACACAAACCAAGCTAAAACATTCCCCTCCCTTTGAACGCAACATCCGAAGGTAAATATAATCACATATATGTATTTTTATCTAACTTTTAAAATTGCAATTATTAGCAATAACACTAATAAATGCTCTGCTGCAAGACCACCTACGGCGTCGTTAATCGTTGACCGGGAGGTAACGGAAGCTAGCGAACTAGCCAGCCAAGCTAGCTAGGTGTGTTTTTGCTCTGCCGAGGCGTACGGCCTCAACTGGATGTCATTTGTCGAGCCCGAGGATTGGGCCGTTGCCACGGAATTACACTCTGTGCCGTTGCTTTTGCATCTACTCACAAACCAATTGTTTTTTTTTCCGAGTTCAGTGGAAATTGGCTAACATTCATTAAACCCGACTAGCGCTTCCTTGTCTTATTTGAATTCTCTTCCCTTTATTTGAACGATGAGCAGCGTTAGAAGCTAAGTAACAACAGTTGAAGCTAGTTAGCATAAACTGCTAGCTATTAAAACACGACTATTGTTGTTAGCGAATGTTAGTAAGCTAGCGTTACCATTCTTAGCTGCTATCGTTCAGTGGTAACGCTAGCTTCGCGGTTAGCTCGAAAGATCCAGGCAGTTAACTTCTTGGCAGTTAAACGTAATGTTAATGGTTTTGTTCGCCAGTAGTGAGCTGCAGCTCGCAATTCAGCTAAGATAAACATTCAAATGGATGCTAGTGTACATTAGCTAAATCTTGAGTTATCAGCATTGTCTTATTTGACAGCTTATGTTTTGTTTTGGTTTACTGGGACCTTTGGCAGGGCTAATGTTGATTGTGGTCGCTATAGTGTTTTGAAATGATTTGACTGGCCACAGACTGAGCACAACCAACGTCGCCTCAGCTGTAGTTACTTTACTATTTGAGTTTGATAGACATGTAAATGTTGTTAGCAGGGATTGTAGATATTTTTATTGACTTCTGCAAATACAGCTCGGTAGCTTTTTGCAATTGCCCAGTTTGCAGAATGCGTATGGTGGCTGTTGGCTTCTGGAGGATGTAGCCCCCCACAACTGCCGCCACCATCACAGTGCATCTGTTCCTTTGTGCTGCCTCCTGCCTGTCAGTCTCACAGCTGTCAGCCAAGCCCCTGCGTACTGAAGGAGACCACATAGATGGAGCATGCTAACGTTACCGCTTCCTAATGTAATGTTTACAATATCCATTTGAAGATACTGCAACAGTCGTGTCGTGCAGAATAAGTTTCACGTATTAAGTATGTGACTTCAGTGCTCGCTTGCTCTTGTGTCTGGTCGTGTTGCAACGCTGTGTTTACAGATTTCGGCAAGTCGCGTAAGTTGCCAAAAAGTTGTTTCGTTTTCTTAGAAGTCCTCATAAAGGATTTCATATAAGATGAACAGTGCTGCACACTTTTGCAATCTGTGTTTTAGGGTTATACAGCAGTAATAACATGGTCATTGCTAATAAAAAAAAATGCGTGTGTGACTGAATGTTGTGTTGTTCTGTTTGGCATTACAGTGACGTTTTGGGTTAACTTATTAGTGCAACGCTTGTATTCACAACTTATTTTCTTATTCTTACAAAGTACGATTACACTGTCAGTAAGTCATGCAGAGCCATGTTCTCTTTCAACAGATTGAAGGGGGTTGGACTTTTTATCTGAAATGTCAGTGAGTCCACCAGAGACTGCACAGAGTTCTTCAGAAAGGTATTTTTGTAATGATCTGAATCATGCATAATTTTCCTGGCTTATCATTACCAGCATTTTTATATTATATACATTGAGAACATGTAGTCATATCTAATTTGTATGGTCTATCACATTAATTGTAATTTGAAAGCCCATGAATCAGGAGCTGTGTTATATAGCTGTGCTATAATCAGAAAATTGCAGCTGGCTTTTCCCCTACCTTTGTTTGACCTCCTTTACCATTTCACTTGAGAATTCAAAAGTAACTGACAAGCAAGGGGATATAAAGAAGTGCAAAATAAGGCATTAAGCTGTACAGATCTGTCATAATAACCTGTGATGTAAGAACCTTGTAATTTGACACAAATGAAGGGTGCTGTACTTATATGGTAGTATCACTGCATTAAGTGAAGACCTATTCAGTTTTACAATGTTGGCAATAATAATTCTCTTTACCATATAAATCCATTCAGACAGTGTCTTGTATATACCCGCACCTTGTGTCACACACGTAGTATCTACTGTATTACTAGGGCAATGAGATTATTGAGGCTTTTTCATTGTAGTACATTATAACAAGTACTGTGCAGTATTCAAAAACTTTTTATACTGGTGGCTGTAAAACCACATGAGTATATGTCCTTTTCTTTTGCTTAACCTAATAAGCCAAACTTTTAACAAACTGAAATGGTATGCAATGGTATTATGCTGCTGTTTTTATATCTGCTTTGCAATATATTTTCTATACAGAGGATGTATTGTGTCTTGTTCAAGTTGTGTGTACATTACATATATTCTATTAGTGGATGTCTTAGTTAAATGACATGACATTTAAAAGATTCAAAGTAATTATTAGTGTGTGTACAGAGGCTGAACTAGGACTTACTCTAGAAAATGTAACAGAAATCACAAGCATGCATTGCCCGTAAGCTGGTGCACATACAGTAGACCAGTATAGAACCATAGTGTGATTTTGATTCAGGTCTCAGTGCATTTTGTTTTTTAGACATTTCTTCATCTGACCTGCCCTCATAGTAACTGCATGTGCTTTCTGAATCCAGAGACCTCTGAGGTTTCGCTCAAAGGATGAGCAATCATGTTTATATGCTCAGCAAAGAACATGTGATTTTATCTTGACTGACACAATGTTGCAACGCAGTTAGTTGTGATGTGCAGATGATTCTGTAGGCACCTTTCCTACTTGATAAAATGCAGTGTCAGCAGCACAAAGGCAGACTTAGTTTATACAGCAAATATTTCTTCCTTTACAGTGCATTTGAGTCTGTGGTTTTGCTGTGCCTGTACATGTTCGTTATTGTTTTTATCATTTTTTACTTTCACTTATTTCTTTGTATTTAGTAAGGCTATGTTTTTTTCTCTTACACCAACTCTATCTTTCTTCATTCTTCTCATGTCCACCACTCATGCTGTTTTTGTCTTTCTCTCTTTCTATCTTACTAACCTCTCTCTCCCAGGTGCCAGGAGATGTGAGGACGGGTGTCGTCCATCGACCCCCTGATCTACCTGTGTATCAACACACTCCCCCACCCTCACCTTCAGCATGAATGGGGATATGCCTCATGTTCCCATCACCACTCTTGCTGGGATCGCTAGCCTCACAGACTGTGAGTGTCACGCAGTTGTGTTCCAAACACGTGATCGCAGTTTTTGTTTTGTCTCCTCTTCCGGTATAAAATGTCATGCGAAGACATTCAGTTTGAACAGATGTAAATGTGCAGTTATGATTGCAGACACTTTTTTTCTCCATGTCTTACACTCTTCTCTCTGTGTTTTAATTACCACATGTCCCGTATTGCTCACATTTGTTTCTTATCTGTCTCTTGGTCTCATTCACATTTTTTACCTTCCAAAATCTGTCCTTTCTGAAAACACTTTCTTTTTTCCTCAGTGTTGAACCAGCTGCCCCTCCCTTCCCCTCTACCTGCCACCACCACTAAAAGCCTCCTATACAATGGGAGGATTGCGGAGGAAGTTACCTGTCTACTGGGCTGTCGAGATGAGAATCTGGCCTCCCAGCTAGCCCATGGCCTCAACCAGGTCTCCACAGAGCATATGTGAGTATACAAGTAAACAGTGTCTGTATGGCAAAATTGTGTCCTGATGAACAGACAGGCCAAACCTGAATATTGGAGGCAACTTGTTTGTATGACAGTCGATGACCGATTGGTGTTTGACTCTGAGGTTCTACATAGTTCAGCTTTCAAACAGGTTGGTCAAAGCAAGTTACAGTTGACTTGTGGAGATTGTTTAGTTCTTTTGCTAATTAGAATACAAAAAAGATACATTTTTGATAGATGAAGACATGAAAGACGCTGACACCAGAATAAATGTTAAAGCCTTTCTTGTGGATAAATTTGCCAGCTTCAAATACTAGTATGAAAATTCAATTACTACGTGCAATGTGTTTAAAATAATTGTTTTAATGCTGTTTAATTTAGTAAGGGTCGTTTTTGTTTAAGAGCAGCATTAAATCAAATCCAGTTTGATATATTTATATTTGAGGTGTCACATCAGGCTAAAATGTATACCATGTAATGTCTTTTTGTATCTTGTGACAGTACTTAAACATTTTCATTTTTTGTTTACATTGACAGAAAAGTAATATTTCTACTTTGTTTATTATTAATGTTGCAGTGAATGAAGGGGGTTTACTGGACTGCTTTACATTGGAAAATTTTCCTAATATTTTGTCTGTCCAATAAACGTCGGGGGAAGTATTAAGAACAGTGAATATGTATAAGTTTGTAACAGTAGAATTTATGGCAGAATGGTACTGGATTGCATTTGATTACACTGTTGTTAATAATAAAGAGCCGGTGTCAGTGTGTATTGATCTGCATCCAGTGAAAGATATGTTCGACATGTCAAATTGATTCATGTAATTGAGCCAAAAATCCCATAAATCTAACTTTGCAATGAAGCAGGTCGGCTGATGGATTTTTGATATGTTAAAAAAGTTCAAACTTTGTACTTATCTCCCCTCAAATTGTGTGCTATGTATGTTTAAACCGCCCCACACTGGACTGTAGGCTACATATCTATTAAACCAGTCATACATGTAAAATGCATGCATGTAATGCATATATTTGTGTTTGCATTCATGTTTCAATATTAGTTAGTGTTGTCTGGTTTTACTTACTCCTATTCATTATTTCACCCACTTATCTTGCCACCAGCTATTGTTTTAATGCAAGTGTGCTGTTTTTTCTTTTTTGTAGAGAGCTAAAGGACAACCTGGGTAGCGATGAGCCAGAGGGAGATGCACCACTGTTGCTGCAGACCATGCTGGCCAGGAACCCTGGCATCTTCAGGGAGAAAAGTATGGAGACAAACACCTGTTGCATATTATATTATATTATATTATATTATATTATATTATATTATATTATATTATATTATATTATATTATATTATATTATATTATATTATATCATATTATATCATATCATATCATATCATATCATATCATATCATATCATATCATATTTTATATTATTAAAATAAAATCATAAAGACAGGATTTTTTTTATTATCTATAAACTATGTTGTTTCTAAACAGATGTTATGCAGCAGCCAATGGTACCACCATTCAAGATCACCCAAAATTCCATGCATAGCCCTGCCCAGTCTGCAAACTTCCAGCCAGCTGCAATTTCTCCCAATCCATCAAGGTGGGTTAAACTGAGTTGAATCTAATGTATCATCCTTTCAAAAGTAGTGATTTAATTGCTGAACAGCTAAAACATTATACAACGATTCTATCTAGTAAAATAATGTAATTTGTGTTACTTTTATTCATTCAATTTTCTTTTACTTCCTTGCTCACCTTCTTCTTTCCGTTCTTTCCTCCACTTTGTCCAGTCGGTTTGTTGCACCTCAGACTGGTTCCAGTAGCCGGTACATGGGCCAACAGAACAGTCCAGTACCCAGCCCCTACACTCCTCAGAGCCCTGCCCCTGGTTACATCCAGCAGTATCCCCACCAACAACCACCCAGCTATAACCCACACCAACAGATACAACAAGGTGAGTGTGTGTGTGTGTATGTAGCATGTTTATATGCATGCATGAAGATCAGTGCATTCTTGCTTGCGTGTGTGCACCTGGCTGATACACACAATTTTATTTGAGTCATGATGACAGACATGATGTTTCAATGTCAGAGTCTGTATGTTATTACTCCGCCAAGGAACGGTGGAGTTATGTGACGATCGGTGTACGTTTGTCTGTCTGCCTGTCTATGTGAAACATTACTCAAAAACGGACTAACGGATTTGGTTGAAATTTTCAGGGGAAGTCAGAAATTACACAAGGACCACCTCATTAAATTTTCACAGTGATATGGCTAATAGTCTGGATCCACAGCTTTGTTAAGGATTTCCCATTGTGAGATATAGCTGCCGGCACGGCGTTGCTGTAACCATGACAACAAGTGAACACTGTGTCGGTTACCTGCTGATGATCACATGATTGCGATTCTACTACAAAATGACTGTGATTTATCAGTTGGAAATCATACAAAGAACAAATAATTAAACTGGGGGGTGTTTCTAAGTCTCATCAATTCCAGCCGCGCGCTACATATTTAGATCACGCAATTTAGAAAACCCCAGCCAGACACTGGTGGAGCTCCTGGTGTTTGACAAAGCCTTTATTTGCGTTCAGCTGTCAGCCTTATTTTGAACACAAATTCACCTTTCACTCCTTTCTTCAGGAAGCACTGTAAGAGTTTGTTCCAATTGCAGCTAGGTGCTTATACGTTTATACACATCCTGTGCTAGACAGCAACAGCATGGAACAATTTTCTTTCATCTTTATGTGAATTTTCGGACTTTTCGGCAGCCTCTTCATCGTATCAAGAAACGGCTTCTTAGATAAACACTTCCTGTGCCACTGGAATGGTGACAAAAGAAAAGCCCATAACATTAAAAAAATACGCCTGTAAAATAAAAGCATGGAGGGAATGGTTATTTTTAGGGATGTCTGATATTGACTTTTTTGCTGATAACCGATATGCTGATATTGTCCAACTCTCAATTTCCGATTCTGATATCAACCGATACCAATATATGTGGACTTGGAAATAATTGCAAACCACAGACATATTGTTAGTCAGGCACAACAAGAATGTTCCTGCGGCCACACTTGCAGGGCTTAAAGTGAAAAAATAATCCAAAATCTGAACTTTTTTGCTTTTGGGTGGGAGTTGGGGTACAATCTAGCTAAATGATAAGAAATGAAGATAGCTGCATTCAGAAATTCTGAATGCAGATTGTAGTAATACTAAAAAGATCAGTAGGTGGTGGTAGGTACTCCATCTGACTACAACATGGTGCACATATATTGTTTAGCAACCAATCAGTAAAAGACATGGAAAAAGGACATTGATTCACCTTTTAACAATATGTGCACTATTTATTCTGAAATACAACTATGTAAACGGCTGCAGTGCAAAAAATAAGAAAAATATAATTTATAACAGCAAACTATATTTCAGTTCAAATAATAACAACAAAGACATTAAAGTGCTCTAAGAACGGGTAACTTAAATAATTGGACACAGATAAGAAAATAGAAAATAAACAAATACAGTTTACTACAAACAACTACAGTTCAATTAAAGCAAAAAAATACTGTGCTACAAGAACTGGCAAGCTATCTATTTCTTCTTTCTTTCTGACATCTTTTACTTCTTCCGTAAGTGTTGAGGCAGTGTTCACTTTTCTGTTTGCCAGATGTTGAGTTCCTCTGCCCACATCATCATAAAAAACGAACAAGCTCATGAAGAATTGTGTCCATGCTCTGTCTAGTGGCTGCATCAATATCCAACGAAAACACACATTTTTTTTAAAGCTTTTCAGAAATACTTATCTTAAATGCTGGTGCTATGCCGTGTGTATTTATGGAACCAACATGCTGATTTGACACGGACAGTTTTGACAAAGCATTTTTATCTGCAGCACAAATTAACGAGTGGCTGAGATATGGTGAACGACAAGTTGTGTTCTGCAATGAACGAGCACTTGCGTGTTTTTAAATCACAGATCCGGTGATTGTTGCTCCCGGTAAATTAGTTGGGAGTTTCAGAGGACAGTAGCTCTATGGGTCTGACTCGTGGCATGGCAGCACTTTTTTGCCGTTAGTTTTGGCATGAGTTTTTTTTAACACACGGTACAGAAGCAAGCACCAGACTCCTTCATTTATTTGGACCAGCAACCATAGGGCTTGCCGTCTCTGTTTAAAGCGCCATTTATTTTTACTCCACCAAGGAACACGACAAAGTTATGTGACGATCCGCGTACGTTTGTCTTTCCCGCTATTTGTTTGAACACAACATTACTCAAAAAAACGGAACAACGGATTTGTATAAAATTTTCAGGGAAGGTCTGAAATGACACAGTGATTTTGGCAGTAATGCGGCTTATAGTCTGGATCCACGGATTTGTTAAAGAATTCTGTATCACTGCGTCACTATAACCATGACAACAATGGTCTCACCTGCAGCTGGATCTCAACGTCTTTCTAAGACCTGTCCCCACTCTACTCCCCATTGGCTAGTGATTTTAGTTTGGTTGAGAGCAGTAGCTGCGTTCCGTTCATTCCATTGGTAGATGAACTTGACTGGCAATGTAGTCCTGTTTTTTTTTCCGAGCCAAACGCCAGGGCCGCATGCTGGAAATCTGGCATGGTTGTTTACACACTTCATGACGCAGTTTGATGATGTGATCATTTGTGCACCGGTAAATGCTGGCGAAATCCAGGCATTATTTTATCGGTTTTCATGATAGGCAAAAAAAACGTTAACGATATTGACCGATAATACATTTTTATGCCAATATCGGGCCGATAATATCGGTGGGCCGATATTATCGGACATCCCTAGTTATTTTAACACTAGCAAAACAAAGGCTTGCCAGAAGTAATGAACTGATCAACAGACCTTTATAAGTGTAGTTTACACACAATTCGGTATCTATACATAACACGTACATGCATAACACATGTCTGTGCTCAGCACAAGGTCATTTTTCATTAAAGAGTTCATCTGTCGGAACTCATAAGTCAACAGAGCAGCCTTGGCTAAGTACTGCGCTCTCTGAGTGCTTTTCTTGTTTTGCAGTTTGAGGACTGCATATATTTTGAGGTTTGTAGTTACGTTACTTCAAATTTATCCACAAGGTATATAATTACTGCCAAAGATCCCCATTTAGTTTTTGTGTGCAGACTCCCATCTGTGGAACCTGCACTATAGCTTCTGACAAGACAGCATTTCTGGTCGATTTGATTGACTATGCACTAATTGTGATGGAAAATGCATTTACATCTGACCTATCAGGCCTCAACATAGAGTTAAATTCTTGACTTTGTCTTTCAGAAGCACTCTGCTTACTGGTCAGATATTTACTGTTGTACTGTGCTACATGTGATTACCGGCTCTGAATACGACAAAATTCTGTTCTGTGTTAAGCTACTGTTAATATGAAGTTAAGATTTCCCTCAGTTGCTTCACATTAAAATCCTTTCAGTGTTTCCTCATTGCACCATTGCTTTGCATTATTGACTTTTTAGATTGCCCACATAATTTCTGTCCATTTTGATTGCAGTTTTTACCCAGGAATTTTGCAACTGTTTTAAATAGTAACACAGTTGGAATTACCAATACTATACTAAATACTGAAAACAGAAAATCCATGGAAAAACTCTTCTCAAGTAAGAATCGGATAAAACAAAGAAAAATCTTATTTAAAATGTAATTAATTTATTAGGCCATTAGGTGTATTTTATGGTGTTAGCCCATTTGTTCAGTTGGGTTGACATTATAGCTCCTTACTGGCTGAACGCCATGTTGTCGTTGTCCAATATGGCAATTAAATTGAGTATAGGTTTATGCTTACCAAGTGTTACATTTAGTCATTATAATTTAAAGAATTGCATATATGGGTTCACATAAGGGGCAAGGTTTTGTACAAATAATTGTATATCAACTAACAGTTGTGGCTCCTACAGTTGTATATAATCAGTTCAAATAGTTATGCTTTTTAGTTAGTGTCCTCTCTAAATGATATATTAAATGATATGCTTTCAATTCACTGGTAAGATATATGAATAATAATAGGATGAACCGTTTTTTGCAACCATGTACTGATTTGTATGCTTCACTAATAGATAAAGGGCAAATAATTTTGCCACTTACAAAAAACACTTTTCACTGTATGTGCAATATGGGAGTTCAGTGTGATTACAGTTATTTTGTGTAATAGTTGAATTTACGGTGATTCGCTTACCATTTTTCTGGGTTCCATAAACCTTTTTTTTCAGGCTCTTGGAAGAACTGAAGCAGTTTTAATAGTAAAACTAAAACATCCCTAATAAAACCATTGGTTTTGTACATGTTTATTTACTTTTTTTTGTTCACAAGCAATTTTTGGCCACATCTCTAATTTAAAAGAAAACATTTTTGTCATCTATAAAATCAGAGTTACCTTGCAGATTGATCATTTGAAAAAATAAAATAACATCTTTGTTCTTTGATCCGTCAGTGTCTGTGGCCAGTCCGATGGTTCCAGGTGGAATACGAAATATCCATGAGGGCAAAGTATCAGGGCAGATGGCCAATGCTGCCAACCACCACTCAGACAGACATGGTACTGAGGACTACCTGAACATAGTACATCGACTCGGCAATGAGGTACGACTGACAAAGTTTATAAAGAAAAAATCTGCATTAAAGTACAGTGAAGAGTAATGGTGTTTTTACACATGGAAAATTCCTTTGTGCAGAGTTTAGAAGTTTTGAAATGTGATCCAACAATACACGGCACGCATATAAAGCCAATGTATGTCAAAGTTGACACTATTACTCTTAGACAGCAAACTGGCAACTGGCAGCATCTGCCACTTAACAATCAAGTGAGGTGGAAACCATAGAAGAAAGAGTTGCTAATCTGCTGGTGAATGTATTTTGTGCAGTAGAATGCTCAACAAATTAAGGATGAATTGCAGCATTATGTTTTATGCACTGAGCGAGGCTAAAGAGAAAAAAAATAATGTGAAGTAATACTTTCTTAAGTTTGGTTATATAATATTAGCCAACCAGGCAAAGGGATTTTTGAAGAGAACCTTTTGAACCACAAATGTATGCGGTTATATTTGTGTTATGTTAAACCTATGTAGGTGTTTGTAACTTCATCTAAAATGGGTTCAGAGGTGTATTATCTGTTAGCAATTTTCATACGGACACAGGTTTTGAGGTGTGTTTTTTCCTTAATGAGGGAGCATATTCAGGACAAAGCAAGAGATACTCAGGAAAACTCCTGTATAAACTTTACACGTTGAAATATGTGGACAGAGCAAAGATTATCAACTGTAGTGTCTAAAATTACATTATTATGGTTATGATTTGTGGGAAAGCATCTGTGTCAGAGTTGACTTGTTTGGACCTAGAAATGTAAAGGAAAACCAGGCTGGAGGTCCAATGTAAAGCTCATACATGTTGACATACGTCTGTATTTTGTGTGTGTTGTTTAGGAGGGTGACTCCGCCATGAGGAATCCTTCTTTTCCTTTGAGGTCTCCGCAGTCAGGCTGCTCCCCAGCAGGGAGTGAGGGAACACCCAAATGTAAGGACATTGCAAGAGAAAAGGAGGCACTACAATGCATACACCTTGCTTACCTTTTTTTCATTAAGAAGAGAAACTGAAATGCTCATAGTTTGAATTTTACGGCAGCTGAATCGTTGAAGGCCAGTGTCCTCAGTAGCAATGTCTGTAGTCATCACAGTGCTGTGTCTGACTTTGTGCTCTTTCATTTTACTTGCCTTTTGAGGAATGACTTTCTGTCTAACAACTTTCATCTTCTGCACTCGCCATTGCTTCTTCACAGCGGGTTCTCGTCCCGTGATTCTTCAGCTACCGCCTCCCTATGCACCCTCACCAAGGGAAGGAGGACCTGACCAGAAACAGCTGCTCCAGCAAAAGAAGAAAACCCCAGCAGTGAAAGAGGAAAAAGATATGTACGACATTGTTAGCTCTCCAAACAAGGACTCTACAAAGCTCACCCTCAAGCTATCCAGAGTCAAGTCAAATGAATCTGATCCCCCAGGTAAGATTTTGGATGCACTCAGTCTTGGGCCCCCAGTTTGTTACTCTGACAGTTTCACAGCTATTTAACTAATTTGCAGTATAAAAAAAAAAATGCTGTGCTAACATCTTTTTAGGACAAAAATAAATCTTCCCCATCAGCACTGGATACTATTGGCGCTTTTCAATACAACCCTTTAAAAGTGTTCTTGTCAATGTCTCAGGTGATGTTGTGCCAGACATGGATCAGAACTCGGACAATATTGAGGCAGAACTGGGCTTTCAGCAGGTGCCTGTTCTCCAGCAAAATCTTGGAGTCCGGCTACAACAGCAGCAGGTCTCCCAGCAGGGAGGTGGTGCTGGTGGCCTTCAACCTCCCAGTTCCCCTTATGATGAAGCAGAGCTGGATGCACTTGCTGAAATTGAAAGGATAGAACGAGAGGCAGCGAGTGAGAAGTGCTCCAAAGAGGTGCAAGATAAAGGTGTGTATGATTCCTCCCTATAGTTGAGAAAAACTATGTCAACAAATTTCTATATTGTTAAAAACAGTATTTAAGTGTGTCTCCTAAAATTCTAACTTTATTAACATTTAATACTACCTTTATGTCATTACAGACAAGCCACTGAAGAAGAGAAAACAGGACTCTTTTCCCCTGGAGCCAGGTGCAGGGGGACCAGGAGGCCCCACAGGTGCCCCAGGCAGTGGATCAACAGGAGGGGGAAATGCTGGCAAACTGACCCCACAAGAGGCCACTGCAGCTGGGAACGGTGCCAGCCGCCCTCCCCTCATGGTGAGCATCGACCTCCAGCAGGCAGGCCGAGCTGATGGCCAGCTCGACCCCTGTCTGGCTGCCCCTATTCCAGCCTTTGAGGCCCAACGATGGCCTGAAGAACCAGCTAGTGGTCCGGCTGCTGTGGAAGGTTCTGACACGGCTTTGCGGTTGAAACCAGATGGACGGCCAGAAGTCATCAAGAATAGGGTCGATAAACATGACAACAGAAGAGAAGGTCGGGAGTCATCAAAGCACCGACATGATGAGAAGTCCTCAGACAGACGGGGAGAGATGCCAAAGTCATCCAGCCGAGGGGAACATGGGCGAGACAGGGACCGTGAATCTGACAGGGATAGGAGGCATCGGAGCGAGACTGGTGGTCGAGACAGGCGGTCTCCTGACTCTCGCTGCCGAAGTGATCGAGATAGGTCTGGCTTCCGGGCTTCTTCCACTGGAGAGCCTGGTCGGAGCAGCAATAGGCAAGATGGTTCGAAAGCGGCCTCATCTGCTTCTGGTGCTAAACTTCCAGATTCTTTCCCTGCTCACCTCCTGGGAGGGCATAGTGGCGCACTGAAGAACTTCCAGATCCCTAAGGTGATCTGGGCTGACCCAAACCAAATATCTACCCACCTACCAATCATTCAACTGTCACTGCCTGCAATCTCACAAAACCAAATCACACCACTGCTCACTCTTGTTTTTGTTTTCCCATTTGTAAGCCTTTTGTTTATTGCTGGGATTGGTTTTAAAATTCTATTAACACATTAACTCACACCTAACCATCTGTTTAAAGTAGATGATTGTTAGTGTGTAAACAGAAGCAAATACCTTAAAGAAATCTTCCACTGCTGTTTTTCAGATATTGCACGTGGGCAAAGTCCTAACTGTACGTAGTCCTACAACCTGGACTGAACAAAGTTAAATTTCTCCTCTCAGTCAAGCTTCTAAAGCGAACATAGTGAACAGAGATGCTACCTCCATCAACATGTCACGACGCACAGCTGTGCTCCAAACACAGTGAAGTGTGCTGTCGTAATTTTTAACATGGTAGTCTCTGTGTATTTGCATGCTGTAGCCTTTTTTTTTGCCTGCTTTATGTTTCTCAGCAATACTAAGCAGTGATTAAGTTGTTAACTGACCAGGTGTGGCTGTTGGTGATACGTAGGACACTGCAATGTGAAAAGCGCATGGCGTTGTCTAAGGAGTCATGACTGCCCCTTGCTGGCACTGATGGTTTGAATCCTATTCTGGGAGATTTTATCTACAAATATAATTTATAATATCTGATCAAGTACAGTATGCTTATGATTATTGTTGATGACTTGTGGACAGACAAACAGTGACTCCTTTTATACCTTTTTATGTGTGAAGTAAAAGTACTTTTTCTAGTATTCATTTGCTGGTTAGTCAGGCACCTTTTACTGATGAATTTCTTTCAGCCTCTTTGGAATAATTGCATATTGCTCATCACTCATTCTATTTAAAATCTCTGTGAAAAATGTTTCTACCACTGTATTCTCAGTTTCCCTCTTTAGCACAACAAACTTGCTGCTTGAACAGCACACTGTGAGCCTATGCTGTACTGCTGATCAGTTTTTGTTTTTACCTGGTACTGATGACAGGCCTAGCTTGCTTAATTGGTGCCTTTAATTCAATGGTCAACCTAATGAAAACCATAACGATAATAGGCAGATGAAAGGTATTAACTCATTGTTAGTAGAAGCTTTGTTTCTATGTGTGCATGTATTGTATAGGCATGCTTGTTTATTTGCGTAAATATTAGACATAGAGTTTGACATTTGGGTGCACATTGGACACACCTGATCTGTTACTTTTTGAGGAGGAAGTAAAAGAAGCTGCAGGTGCTATCCCCATTTTGGCAGGGGGTACTTGCTACCCTAGCACTGCAGTGTTGTTGATATTTCACATATTGGCTGTTAGTCTTACAATTTCAGACATGGGCAATTTATAACAACAGTGGAATATATCTTTATGTCTTTGCTATCAGGACACTGGAAACTAACATCAAAATCACTAATTTCATGTCAGTTTGAATCATTGTTTACATTTTATTATCTTACTTGGTTTTCTATTTAGTAAACAGTGCTCATATTTTCTGGTGAAAATTGTGTGGGGAAAAAGTGAATTTTATTGACATTTTGACAACCTCAGAGAACTTTTTTTGACTCTTTTTTCTGCTGCTTTTTTCTAGATCAATCGTGATAAGGATGGCAGTGGGTCAACTGAAAGTCAAATGTGGGTTCAGCCTAAGGTTAAACTGGAGAGACTGGGTTTGGTGAAGGACTTTGAGAAGCGGCCTAAGCCTGTAGTGGTTCTTAAGAAGCTCTCAGTTGACCAGATCCAGAGGATCATTCGGCACAGCAAGTCTGGAAAGAACAGGTTCTCTTCAGGAAAGTCTGGCAAAAGTAAGAACCTAAAGCTGTGGTGCTGCAACAGTTTGCTCAATTCATTCTAGTGCTTTTACAGCATGTTTCACCCTGTTAGTGCTGCGTTTTTCTGTGGACTTGAAGAGAAGAGAGGTTTTATCTTTTGATAATAACTTGAAAATATTATTGCCGAATTTTCAGGTGGTATGGACCCGGCAGTTCTGAAAGAGCTACCCCCTGAGCTGCTGGCAGAAATTGAGTCTACCATGCCTCTGTGTGAAAGAGTAAAGATGAACAAGAGGAAGCGAAGCACTGTAAATGAAAGGCCCAAATACGCCGAGGTCAGCTCAGATGAAGACTTTGATGCAAATGGAGAATGTAAGTCAATTCATTGAATTATTGGCAGTTCTCCATACTAATTTTTGCAGGTTTGGTCATTTGATTGAGAAATATTAATAACATATATTGGATTATGCTAAATCCTGATAGCTGCAAGAAAGCGGCAGCGCAGAGACAAAGACAGAGCCTGGGAGTTTGAAGAAAGGGAGCGACGAGGTTCAGGAGAACACCGGAAAAGCAGCCACCGAGATGGTCGACGAGGCTCAGGGAGCCGCTACCGAGACTCCTCAGAGGAAGATTCACCACCACCCAGCATGAGCGAAAGTCTGTATTCAAGCATTCCAAATTAAGTTTGTCTTTCTTTTAAATGTGTGTGATAGTTGGAAAAACTATTTTGTCTTTGTTGATTTTTCACTGTTAAATCTAATTGCACCATTAGATTTGGTAGTAATTTTTTTCATATTCATTTTTGCTTGTGACTTCAAGATTAATGTGACAAATTGAAATCTACAAAAATGACAACTTTAAGTAAAACTCTGCTCACTCAGTTGCCAGAAAAATGAAGATGAAGGAGAAGCAGAAGAAACGGAAAGCATACGAGCCCAAGCTGACCCAAGAAGAACTGATGGAATCATCCACATTCAAGAGGTTCTTAGCCAGCATTGACAACATACTGGAAAATCTGGAGGATGTGGATTTCACTGCCATGGGTAAATATCTGCTCAGACTTGCTTTGAAACTGCCACTGTGAGAATATAATTTTTAAAAGTTCAGTTACTCAATTCTAAATATACTTTTGGTCATTTGTCTAAAGATTTGGTTTGTGTTTTCCAGCTGCAGATGATGATGAGATACCTCAGGAATTGCTTCTTGGTAAACACCAGTTGAATGAGCTGGGCAGCGAGTCTGCCAAGATTAAGGCCATGGGCATCTCCAGCAGGGTACTATGTAGTATATATTGATATCAAAACTTTATTTGAACTGTTTTAGATGCGTCATGCTACTTCAGATGTAGGTCTAAGTGACAGTCTCTGTTTTTGTAGATCCCATCGGACAAGTTAGTGAAGCTCCTTAACATCTTGGAGAAGAATATTCAGGATGGATCCAAGCTCTCGACCTTGATGAACCATGTGAGCACCCTTCCTTCCTCTTTCTGTTTTTAATATTCTATATAGCAAGACCTTATAATAGGAGACATTTTGGTGATACGCTGGTGAAATCCATACGTTACCCATGAAAAAATGTAAACATCCTGTCATTTGTGGCTGTAGCAGACAGTCAATTACGAAAATGATACAGAGGATTTCTTGCTGAAATGAATAAAAACTTTCATCCTCCAGACAGTTGTTTTTTCTGTACAAGATGCACATTCTGTTCATTTTCAATTTCAGGACCATGATGTTGAAGATGAGGAGCGACTTTGGAGAGACCTGATAATGGAGAGAGTCACAAAGTCTGCAGATGCCTGTCTGACAGCTCTTAACATCATGACCTCAGCGCACATGCCGAAGGCTGTCTACATAGAAGACGTCATAGAGCGGGTGCTGCAGTACACCAAGTTCCATCTTCAGAATACACTGTATCCACAGTATGACCCCGTCTATAGGGTGGACCCACATGGAGGTGAGGATACAAAACTTTATTACATTTGATTATTTGGTTTTTATACACTTATGATCTGAATAAAACTAAATTGATGAGTTTAAGCATGTGACTAATTGTGTGAGAACCTTTCATTGGTACCATGACACTTATGTCTGATAAGTACAACATTACCATTAGAGAATACTGGTCATCCATTATTCCCTCTTTTACTGACTTCATAGACTCTCCCTACATGGACATTTACCTTAAGTGTCATAAGCTGTGGCAGGAAACTGCAGCTGTAATAAATGTGGCTTCAAACATCTCAGTGAGCCTCACAGTGCACATAATTCTTTAAATGTTGCATAGAAACTAATTTGTACAATGGCGCAAATGACTTCCTAAATTACATTTTCCAAATGTTTAAAATGCTGTTAACTGTGTTCTGATATATGACAATGTCCCTGCAATTTAATGGGAGTTTAACTAGGCTTGCAAAACTTTGCATGACATTGTTTTTTAATAAACCTCAGGTTATGAGAAAATGTTTCAGTATGTTACCATTTTCATGTTTATGTATTTAGGTTTAAACCAGGTTTCTCTTTCGTTGTCTAGGTGGCATGTTGAGCTCCAAGGCAAAGCGTGCAAAATGCTCCACACACAAGCAACGTGTTATTGTTATGTTATACAATAAAGTGTGTGACATTGTCAGCAACATCTCTGAGCTCCTAGAGATCCAGCTACTTACAGACACCACCATCCTCCAGGTAAAAACTAAGAGTACTTATAAATAATGTCGAACTTCAGTTACTAGTTCATCAAGTCAAAAATTGCTTTGCAAACCAAATGAGGTCTATGCCCATGTTCTTTTTTTCCAGGTTTCTTCTATGGGAATCACTCCATTCTTTGTGGAGAATGTCAGTGAACTGCAGCTGTGTGCCATTAAATTAGTTACAGCGGTGAGTCTTTGTGTACAGAAATTGCATTTTATTTTCTATCATTGCTAGCGACCATCCTCTTCAGTCATTATCTGAAATACGACTTTGTGGTTTTCTTTACAGTTACACTTCTTCTGATTTTAGTCTGTATTCCTTGTTGTATAATCCTTGTTTTATTCAGTCTACAAAACTGTGAAGGCAGAGACTATAGAAAATTATTCCTTCTCTGCAGGTGTTCTCACGCTATGAGAAGCATCGGCAGCTGATCTTGGAGGAAATCTTTACCTCTTTGGCCAGACTGCCCACCAGCAAACGCTCCCTCAGGAATTTCAGGTAACTTGTGTTACATCAGTTGACATCGATTTATGGCCATTTTGTATCGCAGGGATGAGGTATCAAATGAGAGATTTGGTTAGTCTTGGGCCGTCAGTGAAATAAAATTGTAAGCGGGGCATTGGTAAAAGTTTTCCATTGTAAAGGTGTGTTCTCTAACCAGTCCATTACTTTTCTGGATAACACCTGTAAAAATTTCTTATTGGATAACTTTTGTGTCTTAGGCTGAACAGCTCAGACCAGGATGGAGAGCCGATGTACATCCAGATGGTAACTGCTCTAGTGCTGCAGTTGATCCAGTGTGTAGTCCACCTGCCCAATGACAAGGACGTTTTTGACGAGTACGAGACCAAGGTAAAAGACCAAAACTAATATACAAGCAAATAAATAAGCATTATTTCTAAATTCAAACACACACATTCAACATATACTTTGCTTAAGAGTGCTTCTTCTTTTTGTAGGTGGACCAGGATGTGTTGATAACAAACTCTTATGAGACGGCAATGAGAACAGCGCAAAACTTCCTCTCAGTCTTCCTCAAAAAGTAATGTCGTTCTATCTTGAAATATACAATGTATGCTTTGATTACACTGTTATAAGTGAATAAGCTGTCTTTGGTCAGTTGCTGGATTTATTCACACAGCTTATTCATCCTTACACAGTTAAATATTCTTGCCTTCATTTTCTGGTTGTTGGCTGTTGGACCCTGATCATAATTTCTACCAATAATTTCTTTAGATTCTGCTTTTTCTTTCGTCCTCTAATTTCCCTGTTACTACCCCCTTTTCTTCTTTGCTCCTTTCTGCCTCTTCCCGCTCCCTCAGGTGTGGCAGCAAGCAGGGAGAAGAAGATTACCGGCCGTTATTTGAGAATTTTGTCCAGGACCTTCTCTCAACAGTGAACAAACCAGAGTGGCCTGCTGCAGAGCTGCTTCTCAGTCTGCTTGGTAGACTGCTGGTTAGTAGAGCAGAGACCTTTCTCTTTGCTGTTAATGCAGCTATTTGTGTTTGAGTGATTTAAGAACAGATTAACTACCAGTGGGCAGCTTTACCATCATCTGTCAAAACACATGGGAATCAAATCACCTGATATATATTGTTTGCCTTTAATAATAATAATGATGATGTAGTTCTTTAAGAAATTTCCAAAACATTAGTGCATACTCTGTACTTGCAAAAATGTCTGCTATCAACAGATTTACTTTTTGATTTGTGGCAAAAAATATTTAGACATTAGTGCAAAGCTAAAGGTTTTCTTTTCTCTATTTAGAGTATAAATGAAAGCCAGTCTTGATCTGAAAGTTAGAACATTGCATTTCTTGCTAATATTTGTTTTCATGCTCATTGTCTCTTTCTGTGTCTGTGCTCCCAACAGGTACACCAGTTCAGTAATAAGCAGACAGAGATGGCTCTGAGGGTAGCATCTCTAGACTACCTGGGCACAGTGGCTGCTCGTCTAAGAAAGGATGCAGTCACAAGCAGAATGGACCAGAGATCAATTGATCGTATCCTGCAAGAGGTAAAACAGCTTTACATTTGATTCCATCATTTATTGATGAGCATATAGTTTTTGTTTGCTTTTTTTTAAAGATTTACATCTGGAGGAATATAAATTGGAATTGATGAATATTTTCTCCTTCTCTTGGATTATACAGTCTCCAGGCAATGATGAAACCCAGCAACTGCAGAAGGCTTTACTGGACTACTTGGAGGAGAATGCTGAGACAGATGCCTCACTGGTGGTGGGTTTACATTAGGCTGAATATGCAAGTGGCGACACTATTGGAGTGTTATATCTGAGATATCAAAAATCTATTTTTTTTGGCTGATTGTCAGTTTTTAGTTAATTTTTTTAATTGAGCTTGTTATCCACGTATTGAAACACCTTGCCATAGGAAACTGCCATATGCAAACATAACTCTGAAAGGCTTCCATTAAATTTGTTTGCCATATTTTCTTGCTGTACTTTATTCAGATTGCTCAACAATTTTTGCCTTTTTTAGTTTAATGAAATGTCAACACAAAAGGCACGCATAAAAAAAATATTTGTTCATGTTTTCAACTGCTGTGTGTTCAGGAAATTATTGTAGTTGATTGGTTTGTAACTAATTGTATTATTTGAATCAGTTAAATCTGATACTGACACTGTCTTTGTCTTCTAGTTTGCTAGAAAGTTTTACATTGCCCAGTGGTTCCGTGACGCCACCACAGAGGCTGAGAAGTCCATGCGGAACCAAAATCCGAAAGATGAGGATTCATCAGATGGACCCCAACATGCCAAGGACTTGGAAACTACCGGTGAAATTATGCAGCGGGCTGAGAAACGGAAGAAGTTCCTGCGTGCCATCATTAAGACCACGCCGGCTCATTTCACCACACTGAAGTAAGAATGTGTGATTTTTCCAGTGTTGTACTCAATACTAGTCTCATAACAGTCTTGTTTGATTATTCCAGTCTTTCTTGTTT